>NW_018164953.1:332241-352453 GCF_001263595.1 Phalaenopsis equestris | reverse complement strand
AGAGAAATGCGAGGAAATCGATGAATCGACAAATCGATTAAAATCGTAGAAAACACGGGAAAATCCCGAAAAGAGACCACGAGTGCTTTGTCTAAAAATTCCAAGAAAAATATATGAAAAAGTCTGAAAAGAGGGGGACCGCAAGCACTCGAGTCGGGGCTAGGCTCAACTATATATTAGTACTTGAGGGTCATCGAAGGCTACTCGATCAGATGTATAAAGCCCTCCCTCCACTCAACTAGAAGGGTGTCCTATCGAACCTAACTCAGAAGGGTACTCCTTAGCCTGAACAGGTGATCAACAGGTGGACAACCAATGTTTAAAATGCATTTAAAATTTATATTTTTAGCATCCACATAGGTTTCAAACATGCAAAAAGTGGGTTATATCAATTTTATTTGTAGCGAACAATGTATTTTTATTTTAGAAAAAGGTGCATCTGTTCTTATCAAATTTATTTTTATCAATTTTGAAAAGCAATTGCCCACGAGTCGATCGCGTTGTCGGGCAAAAGGCTACCAATAACCTAAAAAGGTTCGGGTCAACTCCCGCTAGTCTTGTGTCGGCGAATGATACCGTCATCCTGCAGCTCACCGGGTTTTTGAATCGGATCCTGATGAGTTCCTGAATCGGATCCCGATGTCGTAAGATGACATATCATTCTGTTCTATCTTCAGTGTGCCTTTGTCATCACCACCCTAAGCCCCAAAACAAAACCGACCTACTTGCGACCTTGCTTGATGGTTTCACGTATAGCAAAAGACTATACGTGGACGCTTATGTATCGGACATAAGCATCAAAAAGTCGAAACAAGAAGCAAGGAAAAAAAGAACAAAAATGAGGTGAGATAAAAGAAACACTGATGCACCTAAAATATCGAAAAGGATGATGAATCAGCCCTCAAAGCTCATGACGAAAAGACCTGAAAAAGAATGTCCTGAGATCCTTGAATAAATCCGAAAGGATATCATTTTCTCATATTTTATAAGTGGATCAACCCAAGTCAATGTGACGGTCGCACACATGGCTCTACCACTAACTACATGTCCACACACACCCGAGCCTGCACTCGAACTATATCAAAACTTTAATGTCAAACTCCCGAAACATCCTTTATGAATTCAATTTAAATCAACCATATGCTCCCCTGAAAATGAATTTTCAAATTCCACAACTCGAACAAAAGGAAAAGTATCCCAGGGACGACAACCATTTATACTTCCAAAATCATGCCAACATCAAAGTCATCCAATTCCAAATGTAATCAAAAGCTTCATATGTTAAATAAGCATAAAAACATCTGGCTAAAACCACATAAATGCTCACAGCCAAGCTCAATACAAAGAGATGAACAGCAGCTAAGGCTTTCGGCCAGCTTTCGGCCAAGGCAACCCACAAGGGAGGCAACTGCTAAGGCTCACGGTTCATGGAAGCAAGGAACAGCTGCTAAGGCCCACGACCAAGGCCACCAAAAAGGAAAGGGGGAAGCTGTCAAAGCTCACGGCCGAGGCAACCAACAGGAAAGACCACCACTAACAGCCACTAAGGCTCTCGGCCAAAGCGACAAAAGGAACCAACAACTAAGGCTCAAAGCCCAGGCAACCAAAGGGAATACCATTAGCTATTTTACCGTGCTCCCTCGGTATACATAAGAGGATAAATAAAATGATTATAATTTTTGGGATGACAAACTTGATCCATCAACAAAATTCGAGCTGGAAAAAGAAAAAAAAGCAGAAACGACTCCAAATAGCCCACCAGCAAGCTCACGGGTAGGGCAAGGCACGGGCCAGTTCCACTATAAGCTCTCGGGTAGGAGCAGAAAAAAAAGGCACAAAACAGGCTCTCAACAAGCTCTCGGGTAAATGGCCAGAACAAACGAAATCAAGCCCCTCCTCCAAACCACTTCTCAGGTAAGAGCCAAAGCAAGTAAATCCGAGCTCCAAGGAAAGCTAAAACCGAGCCATTCAAGGCCAAAACAGGGTCAAAGCAAACAAAACCGAGCCCACCCTCCAAACCAGCTCTCGAGTAAGGTCTAGAAAAGGCAAAGCCAAACCAAGCCAAACTCTCAAGTAAGGCCAAGAACAAGTAAAACCACGCCCTGCACCAACTTTAAATCATTTGGGGATAAACTTGCACATATATTGGACTTGGAGTAGCCAACAACATACAGATCCCATGCCAAAATAAGCTTCACAAGTATGCATACAAAAAAAAACCAAGGACTAGATCAGGCAAAATCGAGCCCCGAACCATTCAAAGCCAAAACAGGGTCCAAGCATAGATTAAAACCCAACCTTAAAAGAAATTAAAACTCCAGTCATGTTAAGGTAAAACCGAGCCATCCAAAGCCAAGGAACAACCCGCATGTTTTTGAAACATCAAGATATGGAGTCAGTATACATCTTAAATAAGAACAACAACATGGAGAACATATTTGGGCCACCAACCTAACTATTCCAAGCATGAAACAATTTCCAACAGATATTTGAGCAGGGAAGATGCCTCACGAGGAGCTAACCCAAGCCCTCAAAACAAGTTACAGAGCTTTCCAAATTAAATAAATTTTCTCATAGCATGCATTTTTAAGCCAAAAAGAAATTTAAGAAGCTAAAACCGAGCCTTCCACATGCGTGAAAGACCAAATAAACCTTCCAATGTCTCATGCTAGATAAGAATAAATGAAAAGTTTCATGATACATATCCTAACATGCTTGCAAGAGCAGCTAACATTGTCTCAAAGTCATGTTTCAACCCTCCTAATTGCTTCCAATAGAAATATGCTACAATAAATAGAAACATGTCATAGTTTCACCAGTTTAAGCAAGTAATCAAGTCTAACTCCTAGAGCATGCTCACATTTCTATTTCTAGATGTTTGAGTACCAAATATTTCAAAAAGACATAAGTGTAATATCACGCAAGCATGTTGTATCGTCCACTGCACTAAGCTAAGGGGTTGGGCAGAGAGAAGACTGAAGAAAGACAAGGCACAGAGGGGGGAGAAAGTACCTTCCTGAAGCAAAGAAAAGCCACACAGAAATTTTTAAAGCACTCCTACACGTCAATCCTTCCTCCAACAGTAAGAGGAAACCAACTCAAGTACAACAGGCTAAAGAAGTAAGTGAGAGAAGAAAATAACAAAGTTTTCCCCCCCTCAGAGATTTTCGGCCTCTTGAAACGCACCAAACTGAGTATCATACAAACCAAAGAGGAGAGGAAATGATTAGGGGATCACATACGGATCAAAGGATTGAGAGGAGCAGACGCCCCCATACGGGCGTGCGAGAGGCAGAGGATGAGATACGATAAGGGAAGGGTCGTGGGATCGTCCAACGTACGCAAGGCGAGCGCGGGAACGAGACTCCAACGGCACGAAGGAGCGGGCTAGGTGGAACCGAGCGAGCCGAAACTAGGGCAGAGGTCCACGGGGACGAGACTCAGCAGAGGGGAGGGGGAGATAATGAAATTATGTTAGGATTTAATATAAAGTATTAATTATAATAATATTAATAAAATATTATTTTTTATTATAATTAACACTTAAATGTGTATTTTTCCCCAAACGTGTCGTCGCGGTGAAATGAACGTTCCTTTTAGGCAAAATCGACGTTTCGGACGCGTCGGCGCAGTCCGTTTTGTCATCCGGAGTCGTTTAGACAACTTCGTCGACGATCGGGACAAAAATGCGTCGCGACCCGAATCACGTCAAAAACTCGGCTCGAATTCAATTAAACAGGACGGCGAAGAGCGTGGCGGCACCAAATCAACGAGTACAGTCAATCCTAAGGTCGACAGTCCTATAGAAATATTACCTGAGTTTCTTCATAGTAATCTTACCTGCTAAGCAATAGCAGTCAAACCTACTATATGAAACGTCAAGTCGAGCGAAGAAAAGTTCAAAATTTCTAACGGGGAGGGCTCCTTCACTAGTTTTCTAAGAGTAGTAGACAGAAAGGTCCTACGGCTAGATCCTAGACTACTAAGGAGGGGAAAACTGCACCTCGATAGAAAGCGAGGTCAACAGTAAGAAAATGAGTTTTTTAAAAAATAGCAAAAATTAAATAAGCCAAAAGCTTTGTAAAAAGCATAGTGAGTAAAACAAAAGCAACAACTTTGGCTGATTTATACAATAAGTTTTGTACGGAAAAAAGAAAGAGAATGAGATATATAGAATAGCTATAACAAGCAACAAGAGAGCTTAGGACTTATAATCAAGTTAAATGTATTATAAATTAAGATAATTAAATCTTGATTGAAAATGAAGATATCTAAAAAATTATTTTTAAGAAAAAATTAGTTTGGAAAAGCATAGTAAACAATATAATGAATTATATTATAGATTTATCGATAAATTTAAGTGAAATTAGCTCCGAATAAAATGCATAAAAGTAGGCATTAAATACAAATAAAAAACATATTATGATTTTGAGGGTGGGTTATAGGGGATTTTGCAATTGTTTTGATCAGCAAATATTTTGAATGGAATTCTAAAGATTAAGAAAATGTCAAATGAATGGATAAAAAGTACTTCAATATTAATATTTAATAGCGAAGGCATTTTAAAAATTGTACTAATTATAAACAAATCAAATTTATTATTCATGCAATGAAGCTATATAAGAAAATAATGGTACTTAAGATTAATTAAATTTCAAAGACCAATTTGATTTCACGCCATAAATATCTACTATCATAATGATTTGTTGTAATGCAACGAATAGAGATGTATAGAATAAAAAAAGAGCCAAAAATACATAATATGAAAGCAAATTTGTGTCAAGGAATTTAATAAATAGAACAAGGAAATGACCTTCAAATACCTTTCTTAACTTTGAGAAGGCATATAGTCAAGAACAATGAAAATTTATTTGGCGTGCATTGAAGCAAAAAGGTGTGTCAAAAACAACATTAATTTTAACAGAGATATGTATGATGAAGCATTGACTAATAATAGAAATGGTTGCCGAGTGATTTAATTATATAGATTTATATCAAATATGTATTGCTTATAAAGATACATACAAAAGATATTCAAAACAAGCTGGCTTGATGTATGCTTTTTGTAAATGATATAGTTCTAAGTGAAGAAATATCCACTAGATTAATTGAAATTTTGAATAATAGAACTATTTAAAGATAACAGATTTAAAATTAATTGAATAAAAACTCATACAAAATCCGTAATTTTAATTGGTGTCATATAAAAAATTTATTAAAATTTTATTTCAATATTATTAGAACAAAAATTGATACTTATGTGTAATTAATTTAAATAACTTGAATCTACTATGCAAAAAAGAAGAAGTACAAAGATATATTCTCCATATTTAAGGCAAAAACCGGCAAAATGGAGACTTGTCTGAAGAATTTTGTGAAAGAAGAAATATCATGAAGATTTTATGATAAATTTCATGAAATATAATTAAGCAAAGATGTTGTATGGATCAGAATATTGAATGATAAAAGGTTATTAATATCTTCATTCAATGTAAAAGAAAGACGAATGTTAAGATGAACGTATGACAATTCTGAAGATCATATTAAGGCATGATTATATTAGAGAAACAGTTGGAATAGTATCTATTGAAGATAAGGTAAGTGAAAAGAAATTTAGGTGATTAGGACATGAAAAATAAAGGGTAGAAAATATATGCATTAGATGACTCTGAAAATATTAATAGAATAATGTTAAGATGGAGAAGATGTAGACATAAGATTACATTGATAGAGGTTATTTAAAATGATTTGTGAAAAATAAATTTAATGCCTTAAATAGCACTTCGCAAGAACGAATGAAAACTCATACTCAGCAAAAATCAAGAATATAAATTATGGATTTAAAAAGTCGACCCCAAATCATTGAAACAAATAATGATGGTGATATGATATGAAATATCAAATTTAATTATATAAGTTTAATCACTAGGCACATAAACTAAAATACAATTTATTTTATGTTAATTAATACTTCTATGATTATCACATAACATATTAGGCTAATATACATCAACTGTAATATTAATTTCATTTTTAACTCAAATTATTATTGTTTTAATATTTTATCAAAATGATTCCTTCTTGGAAATTTGATGCTAAAATCATGAATTAAGGATAAATCTATGCTTTAAAATCACTTCCCCGGTATTCATGTATTTAAAAAAACTGCAATAAATTAATAGACCGGAAAGTTGGGCATAGTAAATTAAAAGACTATCTAAATTAAATCATGTGAGTCGAGTTACAATCTTTATAATGTCATTAATTGTACGGATCTAACCTTGCGAGTCAACTGTCTCGCAATGTAATCAACATCTTTACAAAAACTACCAAGGTCAAAGTGTGTAACTAAGCCAAGCCGAATCGTGAGCTAGTTCAGGATTTGGTCACCATGTGGCGCATGAGCTAAGCTCGATGAACTAACAAGTCAAGTTGTCGCTTAACTTGACTAAGATCATGAGTTGATTAATTTAAATATATATATATATATATATATATATATAAAATAAACTCAAAACATATTAAAATTTGAGATATTATCTATTAATTATTAAAAAACATTAAAATATTATATTTTAAATCAAGTGATTTCTTATTATTTATCTCATAATTGTACTTTTTATTTGTCATTTTATTTTTACAATAACTTGAATTAATATCACTTTCTCTCTTTTTAAATAAATAAATTAGCTCGGGCTCACAAAATTAAGAACAAGCTCGAGCTAGAACTCATAAAATTAAGCTCAAGCTTAAGTCGAGCGTGGCTCGAGCTCAATTCATTTACACCCTAGCTAGGTCCACAATAGCATGTAGCAACACGGGAGACGATATAGCATGAAATTAAAAATCAAATTGTTGTTACAAAATGCCTTCACTCTTTCTAATATGCAAAGTTGCACTTAAGATTTTGACTCTATGAAAATTAAAAAACAAACTTAATCAGACAAACTTACAAGTAATAGTAAAAGTTATGCTAATGCAAGCGACTTTATAATTACAGTAGCCCAACCTCTTAATGTTTTTTTTGGTTCCTATGGTCAAGCAATCACAACCAAATCACACAATGTTGACCCTAAAATGCTATTATAATAATAATAATAATAAGTGTGTACTGACCTTTATCATATTTTTATAAGATTATATTTATGAGCACATCATGTTAGCCTCTTTCCACAATGATTTTATAATGTGAGTGGCTCAAGCCAGAACTCATAAAATTAAACTCAAGCTTAAGCCGAGCGTGGCTCAAGCTCAATTCATTTACAACCCTAGCTAGGTCCATAATAGCATGAAATTAAAAATCAAATTGTTGCTACAAAATGCCTTCAATATTTCTAATATGCAAAGTTCCACTTAAGATTTTGACTCTATGAAAATTAGAAAACAAACTTAATTTGAGACAAACTTACAAGTAAAAGTAAAAGTTATGCTAATACAAGCAACTTTATAATTACAGCAGCCCAACCTCTTAATATTTTTTGGTTCCTATGGTCAAGCAATCACAACTAAACCAAACAATGTTGACTCTAAAATGCTATTATTATGATAATAATAAGTGCTTACTGACCTTTATCATATTTTTATAAGATTATATTTATAAGCATATCACGTTAGCCTCTTTCCACGATGATTCTATAACGTGAGTGGCCATATGATAGTGTGTGTCAAAATGATCCCCTTACTTTGACTCATCTAATGAACCATATATCACTTATGTTTTGAGTTGCTTTTCCACAACTTTAATTATACAATTTCAAAAAATCCACCCTACAGTCCTTAGGCCCTATTTTTTATGGATATTTATAATTGGATGTTTCTCTAACTAGCTCATCCCTCTAATTTATTTCTAGCTAGAGTTTAGGTTGAAAAAGATGTTACAATACCTCAAAAAAATGAGATACAGATTTGTTCCTCATCTTGTGTCTATTGATAGAAGATAGAAGTTAAAACCTGAAGACAATCATTCCTATCATTCTTCTTATAAAATATTTGGGTACAACTATGAATATTTCAAAACTCATCCAGAACAAGGAAATCAAGCAACCATACACATATGAAGCATTAAAATGATGATATTCTATCTTCAAACTTGATGGATGCAAGTCCTACTTTAGAATAAGCTTGCGCATAAAATTTGGAATCTAATATAGATCTTAGCATGAAATCAAAGCCTTCTAAGCTTGCCCCTTGTCACCTCCCAAAAGAGCTCTTAAGAGAGATGGGTAGTCCAGGACTTAAATACTGCTCTTCGACCCTACACCTAGCCAATGTGGGACTTTTTGACCGTGACATTCTCCTCCACCTAATCACATGACGCCCTCGTCACGGATTTGCTCCTCCGAGAGTCTCACTGAACCATGGAGAGTCCACACACTTGGCAGACAGTAATCTGCTCTAATACCACTTGTCACCTCCCAAAAGAGCTCTTAAGAGAGGTGGGCAGCCCATGGCTTAAATATTGTTCTTTGGCCCTACACCTAGCCAATGTGAGGTTTTTTGTCTGTGACACTCTGCTATCCTAAACCCTATAGAATTAGTTAGCTCTTCATCTACATGCAATACCATTGATCATCATCCTCTGGATAAATTAGTTCTTCATCATCTTTCTATCAAGTTTCTTAACAACTTTATGATTTTGATGGAAGCCATCCCAAGTATCCTCGCTCCGGTAGATAAAAGGTTTCAAATCATGTTTAAAAGGTAAGGAAAGAATGTGAAATAAATTTATCATTAACGCCCAAGCTATGTAACACGGATACGGAGACAAGCATACTACACGACACAAACACATGACATCTATTATTAAAAAATTTAGGATACGAACACGCCTCAAACACATCATTATAATAAAAAATTATATATCTATATTTTTTTTCGCCAAAATAAAATTTTCGTTGATGAGAAGAACGTACAAAGGTTTTAGTGAGCGTGCACTAGGAACTCATTCACAAAGCATACAAAACTCAAAAAGAAAATAAAAAAGTACAAGTATACTCCAAAACAGTTAGACAACTTCCCCAAAAGGATAAAATGATCCACCATAGAGCTTAAACATGATGGGTGGGCTTTCCTCTCTCCCTGGTTCTAGAGGAGTCTAGCACCAAACTATGATAAGGGCTTCCACCCGAAAAGACCAAATCATCCTCCTGTAAATTCCTAAGTTAAATCAGTCATTTTTTCTTCTTCCTGATTTTTGTAAACTTGCCAATCACCAATCATCTTCCAAGGGTTATCCCAACCTATCACTTACCTAGTCATCAATGGGGGCGATTTTCACCTGTTGTGCACCTTGAATTTGGCACTCCGCCAAGGTTTGAGGGCCCTCAACATCAACAATGATTGTTTCCATAGCTTATGGAGCATCATCTAGCACTAAAAGGATAGTAGCCTCATTTTTGACAACATAAGGGCGTTGAGGTAATGAGGGGTAATCCTCTTGGGCACAAACTGTGGCAATATCCTTTCTAGTTACAGTTTCCACCATAGCATCCGGTGGAATAGCTGCATCTTCAGTAGTTAGATGAGGCACTTGAGGTTGGGGTCTCAAATTAGGGTGTAGCCTGAAATATTTTTCAAGAGTGTGTCCAAACATCTTACAATGGGTAAAATAGTATGGTCTTTGTTACATGACAATCTATTGTCAGTACCCGTTATGTGCAGTGCAAGCCAAATTTCTTCAATGTCAGGTAAAATGATCTCTCTCCATAAGTATTCTGGCAACAGAATGCCTGGTGAGATTAAAAGTGGGCATGTCTAATTTCAAGGGTTTCCCAAGCATTGTCCCAATAGAATAAAGGCCTTGATGGTTGAAAAGATGCAATTTAAACCAAGGTAACTTAAACTATATTGGTATTGTAGGTGGTTTTTAGTTTGGATCAAATTCAAGAGATCACTTGAGCAACTTCATAGTTTTTCCTTCAATGATGAGGTATTTCCTGGAGAAAATCCTAGCATAGTCTTCATCTGCAGTCAATTGTACCATCATATGTCTCTCATCAAAGAGACCCACCTTCCATTGTCCTACAAGTTTGAGATCCTCAAAAGCTTTTTGAATAACCTCCATTTTGGGATGCCCTAACTGAAATTTCCCAATGCGTGTGAATTTGTATTTTTCAATTAGAGCAGAGACTTCGAGTTCTGAAAAAATAATAGCGGTCTTATCATCCTTCCTACAAGTATTCTTAACAAACGGACAGTCAGTTTTCCCTTCAAGGGAATCATGATAGATCTGAGGAAACACCACAAGGTTGACAGCCTTCTTAGAGTCTAGACCCTTTCCAAGTGCCTCAACAAAAGATATTTTGCCTAGGTACTGATTCGAGGGAGGAACAATGGCCATCGAAAGCAGCAGAGAAAAAACAGAGAATAAATTGGGAGCTGAAGCTTAACTCTAGAAGGATCACGGTTGTCAAGCTGAGTTTGGGAGAAAGACGAAGGAAGAGCTGATCATGTCCTGGCTGAGTGTCGAAGAAGCGACAACATGATGGCACTACTATCCAGCAGAGTCAAGGAGGAAGACAAAGGAGTTGATCATGTCCTAGTTTAGTGTTGAAGAAACGACGAACAGGATCGCACTGCTGTCGAGCTGAGTCGATGAGGAAGACGAAGGAGGAAGACAAACACGCAACCCCTTCCCATCTTCCGTGAAAGGCGAAGAAACTGTCGATGCGAACCTCTACCCCTCTTCTTCGAGCACGAGGAAGCGACGAACAGAATAGGTTCTCAACCGGCAGGGTATCGAGGGCTGCAAGAGTAGTCATCTCGCAACCAGAGTAAACCCTAGCAGAGCAAAATCTATCTTACATATATAATAATCAAAATATTAAGAATAATACAAAAGAGAAAATAAAAAATTTAATAACACAAACTTTTAAAAACTAAAAACGCATTTGGTATCATTTTTTTATTTTTTTATTTTAGTCAATATAATTTTTACATATTTTATTTTTATTTAAAAATAATCAAAACGCATAAAAATAAGCATATATTAATTTATATTACATCAAGGTTTAAATCATTTTAATTAATTATTCACTAAAAGAAATATAAGGATTTTTTGGCACCAAATTCTTATATATTTACATATTTAACACCTAAATTTTATTTATTATATTTATATCATTCAAATATTTCATATCACATCTAATATACATCCAAGTTTAAAAAGAGGCTTTCACATACATAGCACCCAAAATTTTCATATTTATCTATCTCACACCCAACTTTCATAATTATAAACATCATAAGAAAAGTAACACTCATTATCACATTTTAACAGTCAAATACATCTTTTCATCAATATGTAAAGTGCTATTTGTGTAAAAATAAAAGTTTAGGTGTGAGATGGGAAAATCCATAAGAATTGGGTGTTATGTATGTAATTTTCCCTTTTAAAAAATGAAATACACATATGCAAGGAGGCATATATATAAATATTAGGTGTTAGATATGTAAATACATAAAACTTGATTGATATGTATGTAAATCTTTCATAAATTTTGCATAAAAATTAGTTTTTTTTTTTTTAGTCTTAAAAATATTTTTCATTAACTTTTAATTCATTAATTTCGGACACACATATCTTGTGCATGTCATGCTCGTCTTGTGTGTCCTTCTTTAATATTATTTAAATCAGACACTTCTATGTCGTATACAACACGTGTAGGAGCAGTGTCTGTGTTCGATATGTGTCTGAAACTACAAGGCTCCTTAATTAGAAGTGTTTGCGCATCATAACACCTAAGGCTAAACAAGCTTCAAACAAAGCCCTTTAAATGAGTTCCACTAATTTTTTGTTTTTATCAATAGATATTGCATCCTATATCATCACATTAATTTTTTACTTTGCCTTGTGTTTCTAGTATTTATCTAATAATTCTTCACAATTGTTTCTTATTATGCTTATTTTATTATCTGATTCTAAATTTATGGAAAAAAAAAAGTTCATTTCCATTGTTTCATTCAACAAAGTTAGACTAAAGTGTATCTTGTATGGTGTTGTAATAGTATTTGCATGGGCAGTAATAAATGAATGTGAGAAATTTTATGGGAGGAACAGTGGACAATCAAAACATCAAAGCCCCACCTCTTGAAAGGCACATCTCCAATTGCTCGGGACAAAGCTAGCTCCCCATTGATCCGAAGGACTCCAGCCCACTCCACCACATATCCACCAGCAGCTTCCACGCGATTCCTTTCATCATCTCGGGCAAGGTGATGATCTCTTGTAAGTTCCTTAGCATAATATCGTACTGCATTATAATTTCCCATTTTAGAGCCTTCATATGCATTAATTGGGGATATAGCTGCTTCATGTCTCCTGCGCCTATTTAATTTTGACTTACTGCCTGAAAATGAAGGAATGGAAATCATGCAATGACCCAAAATTTTTTTATTCAAACCCAAAGAAGTAAAAAAAAAATTGCTGAAGATGAGTGCTGCAAGTGTTAACAAATAAACACGTGCCATTAGTTTTTAAGTTTTTACATTTTATAAGATTTAAATCTATATTAATAATCAGAGAAAATATAATGAGTATGCATTTCTTTTAAAAAAAATGCCAACCTATTTCAAGGAAAGGATCAGAACTTTTTGAACACAAAAAGGCCTTTGAATCACCTACATTGGCGGCCAAAATACGGTCATCTGCTATAAGAACAATTGTCGCAGTTGAACCAGAATCAAGGTTGGCTTTTAAAGCTTCCTGCATGAGGTTATGGAAAATGGAAAGTCAAATACGTATTCAATTCAAAAAAATTATGATTCAATACATAAGCAGATGAAAAACCTTCCTTCGAAAATGTCACATCAATGTCATGAATTGTCCTGAGCAGTGATTCTTTAAGAATTTCCAAATGAAATGCATCATCAAAAATAGTAGATGACCACTCAGAGCTGTCCATTAATATAACAAATATTATAATGAATCAATATGAAGAAAATGCCAAGTTGAAACTGAAATTAATTTTGCGAAATGCATTTTCTCAATAACACGTCCATCTATTTTAAAACATAAAACAAAGTACAAATAGCACATACTTGAATGGAAGATCCACTAATCTATTCAATAATAGCGCCTCAGCATTTCAAAAATCGAAACTTAAAATTTAGGTTACATTGGGCTAAAATCAAATCAAATCAAATAAATAGGATCAGATGGATCTCAATTTATGGTTATGGCAATTATGAATATTTCTCAACCACCTTCTCAAACAGTTTTTCAGGGAAACATTTCTAAGACCAACGGACAATTAATTACCTGAACACACACCCAACAAACGCAGTTATGGTTTAACTCCCTAAGTCCAAGTTTCTTGGGTTCAACGAAAATGAAACAAAGTACAAAAACCAGACAAAACCATTTCATGGCATAGAGAAAAATAGAGTAGGACTCGAGCCATTGGTTATATCATGATGATGAGTTCAACTAAATAACATCTCAACACCCAAAAACCACAACTTTGCAACAGTGTGACCCCTCTGAGGCCCTAAGGCCCCACTTTCCTATCACCGGACTATACAAAATAAAAAAATAGAAAAGTAGATAAAAATAAAACATTTCATAGGTAAATATTCAACTATTATAACAACAGCATATAGCAGGATAAAAAGAAGAGCACCGATGGCATGCAAAAAAAAATTTATAGTCATGAAAATGAGCTGTTAGATAACAATTAATATAGAAAATAATTGATGCAGACAGTAAATATACACGAATTCAAGATGATTCAAAAAATCAGATACAAAATTTGATGTCAAACCATATGTATCATAAAATTAATGTTAACACTGAATACTCTAAAAGTAAGTCGTAATTAATAGGAGAGAACTGCACATCCAAACCTTTTTTGACCCCACTTTAGCCAACTTTCCTTTTTGGCCGATTCAAGCACACGGATAATCTCATTTTGCTTTTCATTGTATGTCAATTTTTCAACAGACTTTTTAAGTGTTGCAGAGTATATTCCATCAAGGAGAAAGTACACATGTAATGAAAAATACTCCACTAGAAGTTTGGAAGCCAAATCACTGGCTTCTGCACCATTATGGCCGTCAAATACAGCCACAATACCAACTTGAATCTCCTTGATTCCACTTCTCTCTGAACCAATCAAGAAACAGAAATTTCAATTTCCATAAGCACATTGAAAAATAAAAATAGGCATTTACTAACTACAAAAACTCATAGGAAAAATTGAATCAGTACGTTGAAGAAAAATGATCGCAGAATTGCATTACAAGAAAAGCTGCGCCAACTTCAATTTCCATAATTGTCCCTTTCAAATAATAGGTTTTAGTTTTGACAGAATGAATTTGTTATAGCAGGGTTAAAGATCAATTTCAGTAGAGACCTTTCAAAATTAATTGAAAATTTTAATTACAACCTCTTTAAGCTTAGTTTCAAAAAATTCAATTGGAAATGCATAGAATGAAGAGTAAAAGCATCGTAGCAGCTGTAACTACCAAAACCGACTGAAACTGTCAAAAGTTGGCTGAATGATGAAAACTATCTTTCCATTTCTTAAAAGATTTTATAAAATTAAAAAAGATCAAAACAAAATGCCAAAACAGCCAAGACTTTAAAAATCTCCAAATGTAACTTCTGCAAGAACCAGAATTGAAACCCAATGTGAGTTTAAAAACTTCTTTTTAAAAACGCATACAACTAATCTACAAACTACAGTTGTTTCATGCTAGAAAATTAACTCACCAAAGCTCAGCATACTTTAGTTTCACGTCCATAACATTTTAGCATTGTAATAAAATGCTGAAAGCTTCCTTGGACTGGGGACATAACTATAGATAAATTGCAAATCAATCAAAAAATAACTAAAAACCATGTCCTTACTGCTAGGGCTTTCAAAAAAGATCACCGTTCACGAACAACTAGTGTTCAGCTCTTAAGTAGCTTATGTTCGATTCATTTGTTAAGCAAACGAATCAAACACGAACAAACTTTTTTAACTCAATATACAAAAGAGTCGAACATGAACAAAGGTTTTGTTCATTCGTGTTCGACTCGATTTGACTAAAATTAATTAAACAATAATAAAATAATATTAGTACAATATTTATATATTATATTTATATAATGTATTGATAAAATATTAAATTTTCTTAATATTTAAATAATTTGAGCTAGGATTGCAGATTAAAAATAAAATTTTTGTGTCAAATATGTAAATACATAAAAATTGTGGGGTATGTACGTAAGCCTCAAAGAAAAAAATTTGGACCAGCAATCTCTCCCGCGCGCAGTCCGGCCAAAATTTTTGTGATGGATACGTAAATACATAAGAATTGGGTGTGTATGTAAATGTCTCAAAAAAAAATTGCTCCCACAGCCCACTCCCGCTTCCCTCCTGCCTAGTTTCCCCACGGTCCCGCCTTCCCTCTTGCTTGAATGCCTCGTAGTACCGCCCTCCCTCCTGTGTTTAATCCCACATTGAGAATAAAGACATAAAAACTTAAACTATTCTCCTTTAAAATGAATCTCAGTTGCTCAAAAGCCATCTCACGCATGGCATGGTTGCGGTCTTGTGGAAGCAGAAATTGGGTTTTAATCTCTTTAAGGTGAGTATTAAAATAAAATTTTAATTTTTGTAATTTAAATATATTATTTCATATAATATTTTTTTAAAAATTATTATTTTGAGCCGAACACAAGATTAATTCAAACAAACAAGTTTAAATCCAGCAAACATTAACAAGTTATTCACGAGCCATTTTGGACACGAGTCGAACACAAACAACAAAAAATTTGAACAAGCCAAACACAGACAAGCCTTAGGCTCGCTAAAGCTCAGCTGGTTTACACCCCTACTTACTGCCCCAGCAACTCAAGTTTTTGACACACAAGGCAGCAGCCAGATGCACAAGCTATCACAATCGATACAATGATTTTCCAAGTTCAAGGGAAAAAACTTGTACCAACGACTATACTGATAAATTTACCGTTTATCTCACCGCACCAAATAAAGAATAATAATTAAGGTTCATTTTGTTGGTTGAGAAAACATGCTTTTTTTAAAAAAAGGATGATTTATTTTTCCATTATTTTTATGTGTGAAAATAAAATCATTAATTTTAAAGAAAATTAAATTTAAACTTAGACTTTCAGAACAGTTTTCATTTCCTTAGAATTCAAATCAAGCAAGAGCCAATCATGAACCAATTTAAAAAAAATAAAAAATAAATAGGCAATAACGAGCTGGATACGATTGAACAAAATGTTCTCATATTCAACCCATCTAAAAACTGAGCCCAAAATATCCATTCATATTCAAACACTAGAGAAAGAATCGAACAGAGCATCTTAAGCAGTCCAATAAGCTCTTCATGAACTATAAGCTTTTTATTACAGCAATATTCAGTGCCTTCTGTAATGACCTCTTAAAAAAACAACGCGAAGGAAGAACATTCCATACCTAAGAATGGAATCCTTATATCTAGGACACAGACGGCGCGGTCTTCCTGAGACCTGCGCCTCCCCTGGAGAACAGCAATCTGACAGTTGGTGGGAGGTCCGCCGGGAGAATCGGCGGGAAGCGTCCACCGAGGGCACTTAGGCGACTGAAAAACTGCCGGGGCGCCGCCCTCCTTGTAAACAGCCAGACAAGTTTGGGTTTCGGCTGCGAGGAATGGAATCAAGAGGAACAGAAACCCTAACAGGATGATTGGCTTCGAGGACATATCTCGAAGGATTATGGTTTTCCTCCAGGCAGAACTCTGCAGAAAGAGTTCCGCAACGCTCGAGCGCTCTGAGGGGATGGTTGAAGCCTAAAATCGTTTAAAATGGAATTCGGAATTATGCATATTTATAGTTTTCATAAAATCATATGCAATTTTAAATTAAATGATTAATGGATTATCAAAATTTAATAATATTCATAATTTGATCTAAAATAAATGTCAGCTTTATTTTTTTAAAAATTTAAAGTTTGCTTGTAGTCAAGAACACTTAAATATGATTTAAAGAATTCTATTAAATCACAAATCAATCTTTTGATTTATTTAATTCAAAATAAATATTATTTTAGCACCAAATCCATTAGAATTAGGTATTAAAAGGATGAATTAATCATCTAGTCCAGTTTTTAAGGATTCGCCTACTCCTAATAAAATCACCCCCGCATATGCAAGTTCTTGAACCCAATACCTCTTAGTTGAAAGATAAAGCTCTCAATCACTTGGTCAAGCGGCTTCCTATGACTTTTTTATTTTAAATTTTGATGGGAAGACTAAGAGAAAAAAAATTTAAATTAAAAATAGAGTAGATAGCTAAAAGTTTATGTCCAAAAAATTTATTTAAAATATACTTCCAATATCCTAAATTAAATAAGTATATATTAATGAAAATATCAGTTCTTACAATGTTGTTGTATTTTCTAAGTTATATCAAAATAATTTCAATATTTATTATGTCAACTTATTCGAATTTTGAACCCCTATATTTTAGTTCTCTTTCTTCTAATGTAATGTCTACTATGAAATTAAAAATCTTCCTTTTAAAGATTGGTAAAAAATGAGCTCATTAAGACGTGGGTGGGTAGTACCAACAAAAATAAGGAAGATATAGATCTTTACCACACAATTCCTATGTATGTGCACATCTAATACCTGAACCTTAACTGTTACATCTATAATCGTTTACCTATGTTTAAAAAGATGTGTTCCACCTAAGGTGAGTATTATTAATATTTTTGATATGACATGAAAATTTTTAGTATTATAAATGAAAAATGAAAGTTTAGATATTTTTTATATGGCTTCAAATCATTTAAAAGCTAGTATAAGTTGGATTTGGATGTGTGATATAGGGCTTATGTGTGCCCTGTTTAGGTGCAACCATAAAATCTTTGAGTGGAGGTTTGCACTTGTTAAATTAAAATAGAAATAAGTTTTATTTAAAATTTAAAGCTAATATTGATATAAGGATGTCATATGTATTTTCATGTCTATATTAAGATTTTGTAAAGAATATGGACTGTAATTTGCAATAAAAGGATGACCAATATGAATGATATGTATGATTAAGAACATAGAACCATAGCAACACAAGAAAATTAACGTATAATGCAATTCATTACAACTAATTTATTTACAATTAATTTTTAATCATATCATAAAATTTCAAAGGTGTTTTGATGGACTTCCTTAACGTTACTCACTTTTGTCACTAACCCTTACTGTTCCAGCATATGAAGATACATGCAAAGAAATTGAGTGAGAGGACAACGGCGAGGGAGAAGAGACTAGATATAATAAGAATATTATTTAAACTCTATCAACTTATGTTTAATAGATGTTTATGTGGTTGTATGTCATTGTAGTTATTGTTATGGCTTGAGAAAAGTGTAGAGAGAAGCAAAGCTTAGTTTAAGTCATAGGCCTTGAAGCAACAATAATTATCGTGCCAAGAGGGTTCTGATGTAGACTCAAATGGACATAATTATGGTGCAAGTGTGGTTCCAAGACAACCCTTACAACAATATTAGTTTTACTACATGCACAGGTAGTGTAAAGCATATATTTTGATAGAGATTGGAGGCATCAATTAAGACATTAACAAAGAAAATGACAATGATGGAGGAATTATCCCTGATTATAGAGACATTTTCAAATAATGTTGGGTTATCAAAAAAGACAAGTACACAGATACCAGTGGAGGACATATTCGTGCCAAGGCCATCATAACGATAATGATATAAGTTGTTCATTTTCTCCTACTTTTCTCAAGTTTATGAAGATCCACATAGTCCAACTAAAACTAGCATGACAGTCTGCATTGAACATAGAATATTCATCTCCTTCCATGAAAAAATAGGGACAGAAATAAATACAAGATAAACCATTAATTGTTGTTGATGAGAGACCAAATTGATAACTGAAAAGAAAAAAAGCTTGCCCTTCATAAATATGTTATATCACCAGTCACCTCTCCATCCTCCCTTTGTCTCAAATCTCTCCTATGCAGCCTCATTCCACAATGGGATTGCTTCTTTGAACATCTTGGCAAGTTTTTTGAGAGAACATGAATCTGGTGTCAATACTTATACATAAAATCCAAATGTTGATATAACTTTTTACTCATCTGTTGCAAACAATTTATGCTTTAAAGTTAAGTTTTACAAATTAATTATAATCATTGCTTATAATGTTGTTTGCATCCTTGGTTTTGTTAGATTTAAATCCACACAATTACTTTATTTGCATATTTAGCACCTAAAATTTTATACATATGCATGGAAATATGCTTTTAACTCTTAAAAAAGTTAATAATAGTTATATTTTCAATGATATGTTGACTTGAGTGTTAGGCATGTAAATATGAAAGTGTATTTACAAACTATATGATATGTAAATGCCCCAACTTTGATAAATGTATGGTAGAAGTGGAGATTATTGTAAACATTATAATATCACAATTAATAAAATTTAGAGTTTGAAATAAATGTAAATTTAATATTACATATAAATAAATTAAAAATTCAACCAATCTCATGACCTTTTATGGTTTAGTTCATATTTGCAAGCAATAAAGTGAAGAACAAGATTTCTTCAAAGATTAGACAAAGATTAATGATTGGCTTCAATAAATTATCTATCTAATAAAACTTGGGGGCATTTACATACATATCACACAATTCTTATGTATTTACATATCTAACACCTAAACATTCACAATTTACATGCATACCACACCATCAGTGTCTTTTAAGAAATGAAATAAACATTTTCATGCATATGCTCATGACACCAAATTATTATAAGTATAAATATGAAACTTCAGGTATTAAAAAATGTAAGACAAAAGAATTGTGTGTTTTGTATGTAAATTTACCAAAATCGATAAAGAGTTCAAGCATAGCTCCACAGCCACTTCATTCATCTTCTCCCGAAGAGGAGTCTAGGGGTGTAAACGAGCAGAACACGAGCGTTGTATATTTCGAGCTCAAAAAGTGTGTTCGTTTAACGAGCCGAACACGAGCTGTTCACGAACAAAGAGTCCTTTTAATAACCCTAATGATGTAGCCATAAAACAATAAGGTTTTGAGCAAGATTTAAAAATTATTATTTATATTAAAACATCATTTGAATATAATTTAATAATTTTTATTCTATTTTCTTAATCAATATTTTAATTGGATATAAATGTTTGTAGCATTGTAGTCAATTAGATTTTTTTTAAAATACTACTTAATATATATAT
>NW_018164953.1:280828-332210 GCF_001263595.1 Phalaenopsis equestris | reverse complement strand
ACATATATATATATATATATAAAAACGTGATAAGTAGTATTTCAAGCCAAAACTATATATATAAACTTGATGAGTAGTATTTCAAGCCAAAACGAGCCGAACACGAATGAACACATCTTAGTTCGTGTTCGACTCGTTAACTTATCGAACGAAATTAACAAGCCGAACACGAGCTTCTTAACGAGTTGAACACGAGCTGTTCACGAACAACGAGCCGTTTTGACAACCCTAGCTCCAGAGATTCATTCCTATTAAAAAAAATATGCCAATCATATAGAACAGATCATTCAAATTTTATTGAACAAAAAAGCATCAAATAAGCCATCTTTCTTTCTTCGACAAATAGTAGTCTCATACACTGGAGCAAATATTAGGCACGGCAATTGCACTTCCGAACAACAATCCAGATGAGTTGTCATGTTCCTGAGGACGATTCAGTTGAGCCGCCATGCGATACACGGCAGTGTGATCACATCAAGATCGTCGCCCGAACATACGGCCTGCCGCGCATAACATTTTCTCCATACACTGAGAATAAAACTCAGTTTTACATAAATATTAGTTGAACAGGCAAGGCAATAGCAATCATTAAAGGCAGATTAGTCAAATTTTATTGAACACGATAGCATCATATCAGTAGCGTTTAACAGCTGCAAATTTCTTTTTCGGATAAACTCAGATCCACATAAGCACTTGGCTTCACAACCAAAGTTCTTATTTTAGGAACGCGACTCAAAACATCATAAAACACCACCTAGGCCATAAGAGTATAGACATGCATTCCAGTAACAAAGATAAGATAGAGATAAGGCAAATGTGCTCAGAGTGCCTCCACAGCATGGCTAACAGCTGCCTTATTTATAAAAGCATCAACATAATCAATCCTGCCATATGAAAACAATTATTAGCACTAGAAGCAGCTACACAATGAGTCTCTGTACTTTACGATGAAAAGAAGGCTTGTTTTACCTTGCAGGGAGATGATCATGGGGTCGGTTGTATGGAGTCCACACGGGCTCGCCAACAAAAAGCCGCAATGCCTGAGAAAGGATATATTTTGGTTAGAAAGAGGATCAAATATCATGCGAAAATTGCTCAAGCAACGACTGAGTTGCTCATGAAACCATCGAAAAAGGTGGTGGGCACAAACATTATTCCTCTTAACAACTCTTCTCATAAGGGAAGTTTATTTTAACATGGATGTATGAAAGTGGAGGGAGAAAAGTAAAAGGAGTGAGGTTCAACAAAAAGTGTCGGGTAAATTGTTAAGCCGGAGCTTACGGGCAATTTATTCTTTTGTTATTTATTATTCTTTGGTATGAATAGGGCTTAATAGGTTAGGGTTAGGGCATACATGAGATTGTGGTCTTGATTCCTAGATTTTGGGTTTGGGAGAGATCGACTACCTCTTGAATTGTAGGTGTTGGAAGAGATCGTCTGCCTCTCGAATTGTAGGTGCTTATCTTTATGTATTTGAGTTGTATTGTTTTAATTTAATGAAGAAGAATATTTGTTTGTCCTGATTTTTATGGAAAAATCATCTTAATTCGTATCAAATTGGTATCAGAGCATTGACGCACCGCCACACCTTCCTATCCTCGCTGAAATCATCGAGATGTCAGGCTCCCAACATGTCTCTCGATCCTGGAAGCATTCTAGAAGCCTACAAAATTGCAATGTACATGTTTCTTTCGCGTTCGTGATTGAACTATGTGAAACAGTCACAATTTGAGGAAGCATGCGAGATCGCGACGTACCGAGGCATGACCTAATTGTTTGGCGCTTCATCATTACCGAACTGCGTGATACAGTCACGATATGAGACAATGAGGAAGGGAAGCAAACAACTAAATTGTCACGTACAGAGCAATAATAAATCCCAATTTGTGTGCAAAAGATGGGATCGCGATTTATATTGATCTAATATCATGATACTGTTGCAATTCAAGCTAGCCGAGAAGCCATCAACGGGATCTTAGTGTAAAAGAGTTCCACCTTTGTGATAAAAACTTTAAAGAGTAATAGAAGCAAAAAAATTAGATGCTTTGGAGGAGAAATTGAAAGAACGGGTATGTTAAATCTGATCAGTAATGAATAAGCATTTCTTGTCCATGGTAAGACGGTTCACTCGGTTCAAAGTGAAATTTGCGACTCTAGAAGAAATGATGAAGAAGATTGTGGAATTTCACAAAAAACTGTCTACCAAGGGATTAAGTGTCGGCATGTGGAGCAGACACAAAACACAACAATCAAAGGGATTTGAGCGGCATCAAGGAACATAGTTACTGTAGGTGGATTTGAAGTCAGTGCGGAAATTGGGAACGAACTCAAGTAACAACACTTGAAAGGAATACTGTGACATCCAGACGACTAGAACAAATTAAAGCAGGCGGGACTAAGAGGAGTAAGGAGCGGATTTAAATGGCAGCAGCTGGAAGGAATTGCACAACATCTGAAGGTTTGGAACGAGTGGCAACAGGCGAAACAAGATGACGTGTGATTTAAGGCCAGAGAAGATCGCTCAAAGGATACATCCTGGAACAAGGAATCATGGTGGGTGGGACCGCGACGTAGGTTTGCATCCAACAACGACATTGTCCTTTGTTGTGGCAGGCTATTGGGAGAAAAGCGATTCAGAAGTAATGATTGGAATGAGATAGGTTGAGAAGAGTAAGAGAGTTTGTAAGGGTCTGATTTTGACGCTACAGAGTATTCAAGAGGGAAACAAGATGATAATGCTTCATGAAGGCCACAATTATACAAGAATGTGGTGATGCTCAAGACCATGGTGAGGTCAATTCATGATACAAGGCTGAGATCCTTGATTCAAGAATTTGGTGATTCTCGAGTCCATGGTGAGGTCAATTCAGGCATGGCATGAGTTGGCAGAGATTTTAGTGATGGATGAGCGACTGGATAAATTGTTTGGGGTTGTAGTATTCTCTTAAATTGATTTGAAGTTAGGGTACCACCATATTCGGATGCGGTGGAAAGATATGGACAATACTGCACTTAGAACTCATAAGGGCCCCTAAACATGGAAAGGATTGTTAAATGATGACGCTAGGTGGGGAATCATATGACAGGATCTAGCAATAATTTTCTCTCTTCCATCCTGAGGACAAGGTGTCTTTAGGGAGGTGAGTAATGCTACGTCAGCTTAGAATAATAATTACTATTTAATCATATGAAATATAACTAATTTATTAGCAAAAGATAATGACTTATTATCTTCAATAATCAGATAACTTAATATCACAATCACAATCATCAATACAAACAAGCTCAAATTAAAAAAAAATTATGATTAAATGAATTATCTAACAATTAATTGTCAGGTTCATCAATTAATTAAGAAATTGTTGGGTAATCAATCCATAATTATCCAAATCTACCAATTGATTGATCTATCAGGACTGAATAGGATAGCCAATTAACATACCATTAATTAACATGAAACATTTAAATAATTTAACTAATTAGATTTGTTTAATATCTCACTATATTCAATCTCTGGTAAATTAACCTAATTAAATTTTAAATTAAATACGATAACATGGATATGTAAGTAGTGAAAAAAAAATGTTTAAATCTAGCACAACATTCACTAGGATTAATAGAGAAAAAAAAAAGATTAGAAAAACTGATCCTACATTAAGATAATTATAATAATGAATAAAATAATAATAATTATTATGATAAATATAGTTAATAAATCTACCAGGACTGATAAGAATAATCACGTATCCTAATCATTAATTAATGAAACGGTAAATAATCCTTAATTAATTTAATATCTTAACTGTTTAATCCTAGTTAACATTCAATAGGAATCAATCGACAAGGAAAACTCAAAAAGTTAACCCAAATGGTTAGGATAAAGATAATGATGATGATAATATTGAAGATTATGTATATGAATATTTAAAATAAATAATTATCCTAAATAATCTCTAAATGGTCAGATTAATTATTCTATTTTCAATTAAATAGTAATCATACCATAATTAATAATGCAAATTACTTAATTATTCTGCAACAAAATCCTAATTCATTATTACAATCTTTCCTAAAAAATTAAAAATAGAGATTGACGGATAATGTAGATTCATAAAGCTGACCTTAAAAGTTGGTGTAAGGCTTACAATTATGATGACAATGATGATTGAGATGCTGAATATTTAAAATAAATAATAAACTTACATTATCTGTATTCAGTCTAATAAATTATTCTAATTTATCATTCGAATGATAATCAATCTAGCATTAATTACTTATACAATCAGAGACTGATTCAGATAATTTTAACGAAATCTACACACATAACACACAATTCTTCTGTATTTACATACCTCACACCTAAATTTTCATATTTACATACATAGCTCTTCGGTGTTTTAAACTTTTACATGACAAGGTATATTTCACTTTTAAAAAATGATAATAGTGTTTATTTTATGCGATATTAAAGATTTGAGTTTTATAAATGTTAATATGACGGTTTAGGCGTGAGATATGTAAATACATGATGATCGTGTGCTACGTATGTAAATGACCCAATATTTTTATTGCTCCCTAACAACCTAAATGACACTACTTACATTGACTAAATTATTTTCTTATTGTAAACTGCAAAAGCAAAATAAATTGGCTTTCAAGCTCTCATCATTGAACGCGATGCTTACATAAAGAGCTAAGCTCCAAAAATAAGAGCTTGCTTTTATCAACTTCCCATACTTCAACTTAGTAATGAAATTATAAGATCCAACCACTTCTGAAAAATCTAAGCTACTCTTAGGAGCCATATCTATAGTATCGATCGAATAATAGTTAAAATTTTTCCAAAGTTCTAGTTTTAATATATACGCAAAATCCTTATAATGGAGTAAATATTAGGGCCAATAGCGGACTACTTTTATTTTTTAGGGTAGGCAAAATCACCAAATATTTAATTTTTTTCAGATATTGAACAAAAAAATGTATCCAGGAGGGCTAAAATTACTAAATTGCCTAAACTATATAAGAAAATTACTAAATTTTATTATTTATATAAAAATCCTCAAATTTTAAAGCGGGCAGCCCTTGTCTCTTGTCTCTTGTCTCACCAGATAACCAAAAGCACTTCTTGGTTTATATAAATAAGTATTCATAGCCAAGCTCTCCTACTAAAGAAACTAATTCGTGGTCAATGATGGTGAAACCAAACATTATAATATGTTATACCTTTATGTAGTTATCTGTATCGAGAGTAAAACGGTGGTAAATTCCAGCAGGCAAAACAATCATTCCCCCTTTCTTCACAGCTATGCGAATCCACTGATCCTTTTCATCCCTCACATCAAAATAACCTTAAAAGGAAGAGAAAATTCAAGATAATGAAAGCATAATGAACATAATATATGCCAAGAGAAGTAAAGAGAAAAAACTTACCGTTTCCTGCAATGCAGATATGCCAAGAAAAGTCAAGAGAAAAAACTTACCGCTTCCTGCAATGCAGTAACGGATCTCTTCATCTGTGTGTAGATGCTCCTCAAAGAAGCTCTTGATCTTCGCTTCGTAATTTGGCAGTTTCTCTGGACGAATGTCACATATGTCCTAAAATGCGAATAGGATGGCAAAGAGATTTCTAATATTAGCATCTTCTTCTGCTTCTTAGAATCAAACAGAATAAGCTTAGGAGCCATTCGCAATCTTATTTTTTGTTTTTTTTTATCAAAGTTTTTACTTTCTATTTTTATGTTATTTGGTTTATATTTTGATTTGAAGCAAAACACTTTTGGCTATTTGACAGTTATGATCATTTTTATTTAATATTTATTTTTATTATTACCTTTTTTAATTTTGTTTGGTTGATTTTTTGATCTAAAACAAAATATGCTTGGCTATTTGATTAAAGTATGATATTTTTAAAAACACTCAAAACACCTACAAGTGTTTTAAGTAAAACATGTAATTTAACTTTAAAAACAAAAAATAAAACATATAAAAACACACTAAACAAACATGATTTTAAAAATAAAAGAAAAAATAAAAACTTAAAACAAAAATTTGATATCAAACAAGCCCTAAAAGCATGATTGTTTTTAAAAATATTCAAAACATTTAAAAGTTGTTTTGAGCCTTTTCAAACACATGTTAATTTATTTTAGAAACAAAAAAATTAAACAATGTAAACAACATACTAAACATATATGCTTTTAGAAACAAATTAAAAATAAAACAAACAAAAAAATCTTGAACAAGGCCTTAGTCAATGACCATGTAATTGTAACCCCGAGCTTCACGAATCTTTTTCAGCGCTTCATCATTCTCATAGTCATCAGCATTTAGTCGCCAGCTAATAATACCAAGTTCTACAAAGGAAAAAAATAAGCCGCAAAACTTCACCACAGCGAACGGCTGATCAAGGTTATGAAAATGGAAATTTGATCACCTACAAACCTGCAAGTCTGTCAATAGAAACAAATTGCTTTGGCTCATGGTGATGGGCAAGCCTCTGGTCTTCGTCACTGCTATCCATATACCATGCTTGGATAACTTCCTCCTTTCCTTCCTGGGAAGACCAGACAATGAACAATAATATATCTCATAGAATTTGTTCCTTTTTTTCACGAATTTGCTTATGATCTTATAAATCACACAAAGTTTGAATAAAAAATGATTGCACTCTTTATGATTTCAGAATGTTCGTAATGTAAGCGTTTGAAGCCAATAACTCGAGTAGCATAGCATAGCATGCTAAAGAGATGAAATGAGATAACAAAGATTTTAAATTATGTTTAGCTATCTAATTATGTCATAAATAAATAGCAAGGGACATCTGTGATGGTTAAGTGCAAGTTTCATATAAGGAAGATTTATATACATACCACTCAATTCCTATGTATTTACATATACAACACCTAAAATACAATTATTACATATATGCCACCTTACTTACGCATGAAAATGTGTATTTCATTTTTTAAAATTTAAAAGGAGGTATTTTTTAGGAGATATGAAAGAATTGTGGTACAAATGTAGAAAGTAAAATTTTGGTGTTAGAATGTAAATATATAAGAATTTGGTGGTATGTATGCATGTTCCCCTTCACATTAATAAACAGTTAAGCAGTGCATAAACTGGTTATGATCTTCAGCAGCCTTACCTCACTTGGTACTATTAGAGGAATACCTCATTTTTCATTCATTTCTGTTGAGTATCATGTAAGGTGTTAAATCCATTATATGACATAGGAAAATAGCTTATAAATAAAAAACCATTAAATAGGAGCATTTGGTTGAAGATTTGATAAATTTGAGTTTATTATCCTTTGAGTGGTGCATGCATTTGTATAAGGCATTATGAAGATTTCTTTAAGTTTTGACTTAATAGGATATTGGGCTTCTCTTGGTGCCCAAGCCCTGGCTCATTGGTGGTGGCTTCGCGTAAGACCCTCGGGTCGGGGGTTCGAATCTCAGCTCTAACGGGCTGTTCAAATTAGCAAATGGTGCGACGTTTGGGACTGGAAGGGAGGTCCGCCCCTAGGTTAACCTTACCCACTTTTTTTAAAATAAAAAAAAAATAGGTGTGATTAGGTTTGAAGAAAAGTGTTTCAATTCCCCCTTTGAATTCATTTATTAGTGGGCACCTCCACATAAACAAGTTGTTTACTCAAACAATTGGTTACATAGATGGTTCTAGTTTTCAACAATTAACAGTAGGCAAGGGATCTAATGATGTAAAAAACAAAAGAAAATAAGAGAGAACTTTTTTTATTCTAGAAAAGAATTTCTAAAATCAATCAAATGAACAAAACACCTTAAAACACATTGTCAACTGATCAAGTTTTTATGCTAAATACCCAGATCTAGATACCATAGAAGAGACTATTCATGCAAAAATGTAGTTAAAATTAAAGTATGCATGATGTAAATTATTATGTAAATTATTATGTCATGGGGTCCAGGGTCCAAAAAAAAAAAAACCTAGAATTAGGAAAGGGGCTAATTGATTATAAGTATTTAGAATACATGGGTAATCCAAATGCAATGTAAATTAAATACAATGCTTTTGTAATACTCAAGATTATTTGATTTGTTGTAAAATAAATGTGCAAATTTTTTTTTTAGTCTAATTGAGAGTAAAACGAATCAGAATTTTTGCGTTAGCATATTCTTATAAACATATGCTTGGTATTAATATATTCTTCTATAATTTTTAAATTTTAACAAATTTGGGCATGCATGGTGTCAACGCCGGTAATGGTATCAAAACTCAGAAGTGCTAACTGTAAATTGGGGAAACAGGGAGGTGGACGATGCGGACACCCGAGGTTGTTGGCACGATGCTTGCGTATTTTTTTAAACATATTTAGAGGCATGTTTGCAGGGAGTTAAATTTGAAACTTGCCTATTTCGGATGATTACAAATTTATAAAAAAAATGAGTTGTTATTTATATACAAAACCCCTCAGAGAAATACTTGTTCTTCGTTTTAATCTCAACCAAACAGAAAAATATAAAACGCCTGCATTTCAAATGAACTGTACTCTTAGTACTTGCAACCAAGCAACCCTAAATAAATTCATTTTTTATGCACGTTGGAATATGTTTCTAGTCATGCTAGGTTTTTTTTTTTTTTCTTTTTTGAAACGCCCGAAGGCTAATTTTTTTATTGAAATTGAAAATGTACATAAAGGTTGTATGAGAGGACCCAATAAAGGCGTCCTACCCATACGATACACAGACACTAACATCCTAAAAAAGATAAAACATAGATAAAACTCTAAAATTCATAACTCGCAGAAAACCAGTTGCTAGGGACGAACCAGCTTGGTCCTGCCTCTGTCTCTAGTTTTAGGAACGGAGCTAGCTAACAAATTGCTGAGTGTCGTGTCATTACCCGAAGTTACTAAAGTATCATCCATTAAGTTCCCAAGCTGGGGTGTGCCTCCATTCTTCTTTTTCTTCCTAGATGTGTATACATGTCATTCCTCATCCGAAGACTGGATTGTCGGGCGTGTAGAAGAGGATGAGCCCCTAGCTTCTGATTAACAGTAACAACATTCTCATTCTGAAGAGATTGTAAATCTGTCTCCTCAGCACCTGATGTTTCCTGAGGTTGTGGGGCTGCGATACTATCCTGATTATCGGACCGAAGAATATCCTTTGGAGGTAAGAATCTTGCAGTATTGTTTTCAACAGTGATAGAGATTGTAGGATGCTCAAGTGAACCATCCGCCAATACATCAGTTGGAAGAACAAAAACAGTATTGTCTTCGGTAGTGGGAGGGAGAGGTGGCATCGTGTCAACCGGTGTTTCAAAAGTCTGTGGAATGCACTCGGGGGGCGGAAGAGGGACAGGTATGATGTGGGGCAGATCCAGTAGCATTTTTACTCTTAGGTTTTAGATTTGGATGCAAATGATAACATTGAGAAAGAGAGTGTCCAAACATCCGACAGTGGGTGCAATAAAGAGGTATCTGTTCAAGTTATGCTTGCTGCCAAAATCCCTGATGTTGTGTGTCAATCCATATATCTTCCGGAAAAGGCAAAGTAATATCCCGTTCTATCAAAATTCTGGCTTCAGAGGCCGAGTCAAATTCACTGTAGGCATATCAGTTTTGAGAGGTTTACCGTATACCATCGCTAAAGCGAAGAGGAGCTCTTGATCGTAAAGGTGGACCTTCAAACCTAGGAAGCGCAGCCAAACATGAATGATAGGAGGTTCAGTACGAGAGTCAAAATCCACCGTCCATTTTAAAATCTTCATCACCTGGTGGTCTATTCGAAGGAGTCTTCTTGCAAACAAATGAGCGTAGTCCGCATCATTTGATAATTGAATGAGAATGTGTCGACCATCCAATTTACCAAGCTTTCAATCCCCTTTCAGCTTCATTTGCTCAAATTCATTTCGAATTAGCTCAAGTTTAGGGTTTCCATAAAGAAACTTACCTACTAAGAACAGTCGGTAGGGCGCAGCTAGGGTGGAGATCTCGGCCTCTGTGAGAAAGATTTCAAGTTTGTCATTTTTATGGGATGTTTTTTTGAGAAATCCGGTTACAACGCCAAGAACAAAAGTATCGTGGTAACTTTGCGAAAACATATTCGAAAGAGGGGCGAGAGCGGGGTTATCACCGACAAGGGCGGCGGCGTAGGAAAGAACCACTGAGGCCACCACCTTGGTCGGTGCTTCACTGCGTGCTCACTGTCGCTGAGCAGCGGGACGCAGTCTGCGACCGGGGACGAATGCACTCGACGCAGACGACAGGCGGCGTAACAGCGACGTGCGACGAGGGCGAAGAAGGCAGTGACAGAAACAACGACGTGCGACGAGGAAGCGAAGCAGCGACGACGCAGTGCTGGCGTAGCTGTCCAGAGAAGACGACCAAGAACGAATAAGGCTCAATAAACTTATATTCAAGCATAGAAGCAGAATTTTATATATGCAAGCACACTTATATTCCTAAATGCATACACACATACATTAAACATACGAATATACATGAGCATGCAAGCATAAAAAAAGTGAAGTCAAAGTATTAAAAATAAAAGAAAAAACTAAAAATTAGAATATCAGAGTGTAGAAGCAACCTTCTGGTTAAGTACACGACTTTAAGCAAAGTATAACAAATTTCGCAACAAATTGACATTATGGCAGCAAAAATTGCCCAATTTAATATTAGTAATTATTCTTCAAGATACAAAATAAAACATCTAATGAAAATTTGAGGCTGCCAAATGCCAAAAAGTTTGAAAACTTCAATCTTATCAAGAGAAGGAAGGAGCTTCATTATATGATATCACTACTGGATCGCGTTCAGGCTCAGTATGGTGTTCTTTCATGTTGGTTGTCAAACCTAAATTGAAAATCTAAAACTTGGTTCACATTTAAATTTTACTAATCTTATAATACCATTAATGACTCAATATACGAGAATCTTAGCAGAATTATACAACTCAGAAGTAAAAGGCCCCATTTTCCTATGTATCTCACTAAAAAGCTCCCAAAGCAAGATTAACTATTCGATTGCAAGGAATTAAAGCATGCCAAGCTACAAAAAAGATCACATAGGACGGATGCTAACTACCTCTCTCTCTCTCCTCTTTCCCATGTAGGTGAACCATTGAAATAAGAATATTGCAATAACATAATTTTTTTGCTTTGTCGGTCATAATTGCTATCTTATATTTTAAACATGCCTATATTAATAAAATATAAAAAATGGCTAAAAAGAGGACATTAGATAATTTAAGCCTACTAGGCTATCACTCCATCCCACCCCAGCCAAGCAAAACAAAAAGCATTAAGGAGGATAATTATGTGATTAGTTTGTTTTTTATGTTCAGTTCCGATTTTAGTGCTAGTAATTCATTAGATATTAAATTTGTTTGAATTTTTGGGGTGTACAAATAGACTCACCATTTCATTTTTTTCATATTTATTTGAAAGCAAATTTTATATTTCTCCAAACTGTCACCCTCCCCTAAATTGGTCAGCCCTATTGTTTCAAAATCACTTGGTTGGCACAAACCCTCTTTTGGCCACCATCCTCTCTCTAGGAGATCTCTAAGCTCACAATCTCCCTTTACTTGAGAACAAAAGGAACAAGTGACTTATTTCTAAGTTAAGGAGGATGAAGAATGAAGAAAAAGCAACCAAATAAGTAGGACTAACTCAGGAATGGATGAGGAGAGAGGAAGGATTATGGGAACAAAGCCACTTCCAGCTAACCGTGAAACCTTTGCTGAGTCAGCAGAGAAGATAATAGGAAGAAGCTGATGTTGAATGAAAATGAAGATTCACTAAGTATTGAAGGCTTATCATGTACACCCATAATTTTTCCCAGGACTCAAAGCTCAAGAAGAACCATCCCACATGTGACTATTACAAGAAAATTGGGCATATTAAAGACAGATGTTGTAAATTAAAGCTCAAGAAGAACCATCCCACAGGCTAAAAATTTGAACTGTGAATTAAAGATTAAAAAAAAAATGCTAATGCTGCTACCACATCCAAAAAATTGGTAGAACCATTCACCAATGAATAGCTTGAAGTACTGAAGAAACTCCTTGGAGATAATTCAGAGCAACATACCAACCTCGTAACACACCAAGATAATATATTACTCTCCCAGGTTGTCAGTAGAGGGAGATTTAGAACTTGGATCATAAATTCAGGAGCAACTGATCATATGATTGGAGACATTAATACTCAAGTCAACTATCAAGAGTCTTCAATATCTAGATCAGTAAGACTTGCAAACGGATCACACTCAAACATTGCTGGGAAAGAAAATGTGGAGATTTCTCAGGATATTACTCTGTTCTCTATTTTATATATTTCACAGTGGAGTGCAATTTTATTTCAGTTAGTAAGCATACCTATTATATGAAATGTAAAACTAAATTTCTTGCAAACTCTTATGAATTTCAAGTGGTGAAATAAAGAACGGTGATGAGCAGTTTTGAAATGCATCAAAGGTTCAAAAACACATCTGATCCCAACTCCATATTTATCTCAAATTTTCAAGCCTCTCTAGTCTATGTCTATTGAAAAACAAGTCATGTTATGACATTGTCACATTTTTCAAGTATGTTATTAGGTTGTAACCTCATTTATTTATCAATAAAAAAACTTAATTTTTATCAATATGAGATTCGTCAACTTATCAAACACACTAAAAATAGTTATCTCATGACTCGATATAAACCCTCATGCTATTTTTCCTTTATCCACAGTGATATTTGGGGATCTTCAAAAGTGAAAACCCTAAGTGGGCTAGATGGTTTATCTCATTTATTAATGATCATACTAAAACTACTTAGGTATTCATAATGAAAGATAAATCTAAAACAACTCAAATCTACCAAACATTCTATAAAATAATTCAAACTCAATTCTAATGCACAATTCAGATCCTCAAAACTGATAATCTAAATAAATATTTCAACTACATCATTGGATACTACCTTTCAAAAAATGGAATCATCCATTTGAGTTCATGTATTGATGTCCTACAACGAAATTGGATAGCAGAGAAAAAAACAGGCATCCCCTTGAAATATTTCGCTCAATTATGATTTCTCATCAAGTTTCAAATATTTTTGGGGAAAAACAGTTCTTAATGCAACATATCTTATATTTTGAATACCTAAACAGGTACTTAACTTCAAAACACTGCTCATATTTTGATGGTTACCTATCCTCGGATCAAAGCTTTCTCTACTATACCAATAAAAATATTTCGGTGTGTATTCTTTGTTCATATCCATTTCCCAACTTGCACCAAAGTTGACTCTAAATCTATCAAGTATATTTTTTTGGGTATGCCTCCAACAAAAAGATGTATAAGTGTTACTCATATGTTACCATAAAATATTACAACTTCATGGATATCATATATTTTGAAAATTAATCATACTATCTCAAATCTGATGTTCAGGGGAAGAGTGCAAGTGAAAATTAATTTTATGATGCACTTGGTGACACTTAAACGACAACCCATCTGACTCTCTTACTCTTGTTGAGGATATCTAACCAACCCAATCTGAAGTCCACAGCAAAGAACACGTGTATATAGTGGGAGAAAGAAAACCTTGAGCAAGTGAAATACAACTTGCAAAGATAGTACTACTCTAACCAAAATCCAAAAACCACATTTACCTGAAATTTTGAGTGATGAGTCTAGTACTCATGAGTTATTCACTTCCTATTGTAGTGTTGATGACAAAGAAAAAGGTACTAGTACCCAATTCAAGAGTATGTAGCTTATAAGAAGCTATCCATAGAGTGTTTACATCTAAAATTGAGAGTGTGCAGATTCCTAAATCAATTCATAAAACTCTTGAAAATTCAGAATGGAAGAAAGCAGTGAAAGAGGAGATTCAAGCGCCACAACATAATGACACATGAATTCTTACTAAACTCGCTTAAGATAAGAAGCCAGTTGGATGCAAGTGGATGTTTAACAAATACAAAGTTAATGAGAGTATTGAAAGATTCAAATCCAGACTTGTTGCAAAAAATTTCACGCAAGCCTATGAGATTGACTGTCAAGAAACTTTCACGCTAGTTATCAAATTGAATACTATTAGTGATCTCTTTTTAGTAGCAGTTAACAAGGAATGGGGACTACATCAACTTGAATTAAAAAGATCTTCCTGAATAGGGATCTGAAAGAAAAAATGTACGTTGAGATCTCAACATGCAAACTTAAGAAATCTCTCTATAGGCTTAAGCAATTAACAATGGCATGGTTTGAAAGATTTGCTAAAACTGCAAAATTCAATGGATATTCTCAAAGTCGAGCTGATCACACATTGTTAATAAAACATACTCGCAAAAATAAAATTGTTGCATTGATCATGGATGTGGCTAACATGATTCCTACCAGTGATGATGAAAAAATTCTTAAAATAAAAGAAGTGTTTGCCACTGAATTTGAAACTAAAATACTAGAAAACATGAGATATTTTCTATGTACAGAGGTAGCTTAATCCAAAAAATGCATTTTTATATCACAGATGAAATAAAAAACTTTATTGCCCCTTCCCAATGTCGAGGAGACAAACCTGCTGAAATTCCAATGGAGCACACAAGAAGTCTAAGAAGGAAGAAGAAATTATAAGTGTGTATGCACCAAAACTGTGAGCACGAATCTCAAAAGGACGAGCTGCTAAGAATGATGACTAAACAATTGAATTCTGGCAACAGGCTGCTCGGTTGAAACAACCGAGATACGATGTCGACAGATCCAGTTGTTGGACTTCGCTTGTGGTCCCAACTTTCTAATTTTCTTATAGGGCCGTCAGGTAACCAGTAGGCCAAACGTTTTCCCTCGATGGGAGCGACCTTCAAGCGACCAACCGCCTCAGTCAATCGAACCTAATGCGTCTACCGACTAATAGTTGTTGTACTTCACTCAAATTATAACGCAAATCTGATACTAAATTAGCGCATTAATTACATTTAAAGTGGTTACCATAATTGTTCCCTCCTTTCCATAATTGTACAATTAAGCCTTATAAATAGGAGGTCAAAATATGAATCAAGGACTTTTCTCCACGGAATTCCCTATCTGCTTTACTCTCTCCTTCTCTAGGCTATAACTCTTGAGGCGTGTACTTTCTAAAGACAATTTAGGATCCAATAATGTTGATAAAAAAAAGATATCAATGATTGGTAGAAAAACTCATTTACCTGTCACATACTAGGCCAAATATTGCATAATCTATCAGTCTTGTAAGTTAGCACATGAATAACTCAAATGAAGAACATTTGGAGATGATATACATGATTTCGAGATCTATAAAAAAACAACTGGTTATGGATTAATTTTTGAGAAAATCAGTATGGAGAGATGTAAGTCTACACTAATGTTGGTTGGGCTAAGAAACTCACTGATAGAAGGTTCACCACGTGTTGCTACTCATATGTATGGGAAATTTGGTTAGATAGAGAAGTAAAAAAGCAAGTTGATGTTTCTAGAATTGGTGTAGAATCAGAGTATAGAGCACTTACCTTGAAAACCTGTAAAGGAATTTGGATTTAAAATTGCTAAGGGAACTAGGAAGTACCTCCAATAGGCCTATACAGATGTTTTGTGACAGTCAAACGACTATCAGTATTGTCAAGAATCTTATGATCATGACAGAACCAAGCATTTTGAAGTTGATAGATAATTCAACTCTAAAAAGGTCAATATTGGAATTATACATCAAAGCTACATCCCGACACACTAGCAACTTATTGATGTTTTCACCAAAGCTCTTCCTTTAAGCAGCTTCTTAGAGTTCAATAACAAGCTTGGTCTCTACAACATCTACAACCCAGCTTGAGGAGGGGTGTGGAAACCTGAGAAGTTTTGAGTGGTGTTTCCTAGCATGGACTGACCAACTATCCAAGATCTAATAGGAGAGTTGATTGGAGATCAACTTGGAAACCTTTTGATTTGTGTTTATTCATTTCCTATTTATGCTTCTTTAACTTTATTTCAGAATTATTTTCTTTTCTAATTTAAGATAAATATATTTAGCAAGTTCATAAATTAGGAGGGATTGGTGTCCCTATATATTTATCCTCCATGTGAATAATAAAATTAAGCAATTTTCCTTTCCAAGTAACTTCCACATCGTGATTCATCAAACTCATTTGTCATAACCTTTTTCGCAGCAATTTCAACCAAACTACTTTGTGGCCCTTCACTACATGAGCAAATCTTTAAGCATCAGACATTGTTTTGGTATTTCAAGTTTATGTATTAGTTCTAGTTGTATTTTCTTTGAGTTTGGATAAATTTGCTTATTTATTAGTCGTGTTGATTTTTTTTCCCTCTTAGTTTACTGTTATTCTTACAATCAGTGGTTGGGCTATTATTTATAGATTAAAATAAAATGTATTTTCATTTGCTTACTCTTACTATTTATCTTGTTTGTATATACCTTTTTTCTTTTGATAGTACAAAAGAGGTTTATATGCTTTCATTGTGTTATCGCTTCCAGATCCAAGATGTGACATACAATCGGCCCGAGTATTATTTTAATCTTAATTAAGTTATGTTTTACAGAAGCTATTGTTAAGAACCTTCAGGATTGCTCGTTTTCACCTTTTTACATCCATCTATTGAGAGATCAAAGGCAATGATTTCAAAATATTTTAGATTCTGAGACTAAAAGAAATACAAGGCTTCCTTGTACAATAGATGACTCTATCAAACCCTAGATTGACAAGAAAAACAGACTCAAATAAGGATCTAGCTCATAATCACTTCAAATGAGAAAGCGTGTCATCGATCCAGTCGCTCACAAAAAGCGCATCCTCTTAGGCCAACGTTCTGAAGGCAATTTAAGTAAAACATCAGCTTAGAAGAATCACCGACATTCCTAACCAGTCCACTTTAATCAGTTCCAGAATTTTTAATAATTCCCAACTGTAAACCATAAAAAATAAACTTTCTATAAGTATATAAAACTCGATCTTCATCTAGCTGCCAATTTTACTCTCTCACCAGCATGGCATCGGAAATCGCAATTCAATTTTTTGAATCAAAAAGAGAGGAAAAATGCGCCGTAATTTGCTTTACAGAAATGGAAAAGCTTGCTCGAGTAAAACCCTACGCAGAGAGGGAAAATGCCAGACCTGGAACTCGTTCTCCATCTCCGCTACCTGTCTTCACTCTGAAATATCCAAAAGCTTGGATGCAACGCGAAGCTGCGTTTGCCTGGGACGAATATATATATAACAAATGGGATCAAAAATCAAATTATCATTAGTTATAAACTTGTATACTCAAAATATGATCATACCTACTTAGGGAAGCTTTGCACATGTGTAAAATATCAGAATTCATGGGCCTCAAAGGTTCACCATATCATGCTCACATGGTGAAGTGGTCGAGTTAAGCCCGTTTGTCGAACCGGTTGAGCTGAGTTCACCAACCGAAGTGGTTCTTGAGCTAAGTCCACTTGTCAAAATGATCGACCTAGTTAGGAACATACTCGCCGCCAGATAAAATTATCATTACATAAGAGTACATGAGTGCATCCTACCCATATCGCAATATTTTTATGAAGACATCTTGGACATGTGTAGTACGTTACGATATGTGATTTCATATTCATTTTCTCTCTCGTATAAATTGGAGGTGAGAGGGGATCGATGGGGGTTTTCTCATTCTCTCCAAAAAAACTATACTCTATCCCTCTCTTTCTCTCTCTAATGACCAAGAAACACTGATCCTTTCTTTTGAGCCCTTCTCGGCTACCCCTTGGATCCTAAGAAAATATAGAGCGAGAAACATAAAACTTAGCAATACATCTATCACCTTTTTCCATACATTCATCTTAGAAGTAAGGTCTTTATCGGGTTGCTTAAACTCACGAATAATATGAAACTCTTTTTCTTAAGAAAATTCAACTTCTTAAAAGATGCAGTGAGTAGACGTTCATATTCAAACTCTGCAAAAGAGTCCTTCTAGCGTAGAGAAAAACAAAAAACAATGATAGATTCTATCGACAAGTTTGTGACACATCAGATCAAGAGCTAAGAGAACTCCCGAGAAGTTATACAAAATTCAAAACAAGAAACCTCAATATCTTGTTTCAGGATTCGTCCTATGATACATACGGGATCATCTGGGTCGATGGTTGTCAACGAGAAACATCAAGATAAGGACCACCGAGGAGAAAGTCACCTTGGTAAGAAGAAGAAGAAGAAGAAGAAGAGGAGGAGGAAGAAGAAAAGTCACCTTGGTAAAGTCACCTTGGTAAGAAGAAGAAGAAGAAGAAGAAGAGGAGGAGGAAGAAGAAGAAGAATTTTACTTCCCAGAATGAGAACCTTCTAAATCCTCAGATGAAGGATCCAAAAAGAGATAAACGCCATTTGAAACACACTTTTAAGGAAAAATTTTGGAGGTCGAAGCGCCAACGAAGTTCAAAATTATATCATTGGAATCTTATAAAGAGAAGTCAAAATCTACTGACCATGCAGCTTTTTTGGGTCAATTGTTTATCTATTAAAGGTAAATGATGCTCTAAGATATTTTTAATTATTTATGATATTGAAAGAACCAGTCTTAAGTTGGTTCAACACTTAGTTGTAGCATCACTCTTTTGGAGAGTTCAAGCGCATATTCATAGCCCAGTTCATTAACATGCAAAATCATCTAAGAACTTTTGAGCTCTTCTAAAGATCCTTCAAAACCTCATTGGAAGTCTTAGAAAGTTCATCACACGTTTCTAGTGAGAGATGTTGGATGTTCAAGACCTGAAACTGATTGTTGCTCACATGGCTTGAGGCTGCGTGAAGGTCCATTCAAGAAAACGCTTGGATTACAAAAGCCAAGAAGTTTAGCGGAGCTCCTGGAGCTTACAAACAATCAGATTTCTGTTGAGGAATAGAATTCTTAGCCGGACTCTTCCAGATTGCAGATACCTAAAGGGAAGTTTCAAAACAAGATTTGTAAAGACCACTGGAACCCAATGAATTCCTTTTGGTAGGAAGAATTTTTGGAATGCTACTGACAAGTGTTTTCAACAGCGTGAGCTGGAAGACACTAATAGAAGACTAGCAAAAGAAGATATGAAATGAGGCAAGAGACATCTTGGTTCTCTCCTATCAAAGTTACACCATTGAAAGCGTCGACAGTTGAGATCGTCGAGGGTATCCAAAATAAATACTTCTTCAAAAATTCATTTCATAAAGGCGGGAAGTCATGCATGTATTCTCAAACAATACCATGCATATCATAGCGATATAGATGAATACTGACACATCTACAGCCTTATCGAATAAATGATAAAAGGAAAAAAAAATTGAAAAATTTTGTGGCCACTAAAGCAAATACTTGAAAGCAAGGAAAGTCACATATTGAAGACACTTTAATGATTTTGCTCTGGTGACACTGGCACATATCGCTAGCGTCTTTGGAGGAGATGCACCTAAAGCTTCATGAAGGTTCGGCTTAAGGCGATTAAAATTGTGGAGGTCTACTCAACCATCTTGATTAAAGTGCATGACACCAATCCATCCTCATGTCATTTTAATAAAGGTCTATTTGTTTATTGACTTGACCCCTTCAACGACACTATTATAGTCACCGCAGTAATTATATATTACCATATTGAGATTATTTTGGTTGACACATGCAATTCCGTCAATGTTCTTTTCAAAAGTGTATTTAAAAAAAAATGCTCATAGCCCCTAATTGGTAGAAGAGATCATTTCGCAAAAGAAAAGTGAACTGTGGATAATCACCTTGCATGGGAAGTAGGGAGATGGAGAATGTCATTACACATCATTGACTGACTTCATCATCATGGAAGATCCGAACACGTATGATGCCATTTTGGTAGGCTGGTGCTGAACACTTTCAAGGCAGTGGCATTCACTGGTGTAATATATTCAACCACATGCAAGTAATCATAGTTTGGGGAGATTTAATCTAATTCCAAACTTGTTATCCATGAGTTGTGTAGAATGTACAAAAACATCTCCTTTAACTCGACAATAATAAAGGCAATGATATTAAAATCATTGAGGTTCTAAAATAAGTCAGAATAGTGCAAAAAAGATTCTAGATGAAGGACCCTTACAAATAAATTCTCATGCAAAGCTACTATTGTTCTACACCTAGGAAAAGATGTCAATGAATTCTCTAAAAGGTGTGATAAGTTTGCTCCCATGTGGTTACAATTGTCATGAATTGCCATGGAACAATATTTATCACCTTTCATTGTATGGGATATGGACCTCTTAGGACCCTTTCCTCCTGCAAGGGATAGAGAAAATATATTATTATCATGATCGATTACTTATCAAAGTGGATCAAAGCTAGACCTTCGGCCAAAATTACAACTGATGTAGTCATAAACAACATATGAACTGACATATGTAGATATGCCCTGCTCATGATTATCATTATAGGTAAAGATACCAATTTGTTGATAAGAAGGTGAATAAATTTTTTAGTAGCCAATAAATAAATAAATATATACATCATCCTAAAACCAAGGACTAGATAGAAGCAACCAACAAACTTATCTTTAACTTACTCAAAAAAGAAGTTACAACAAGCAAAAAAAAAGGATTGAAGTGTTATCGTACGTATTGTGGGCACCCCCACTACACTCTCAACATCTACTGGCTAAACTCCTTTCATCATACCTCATGGGGTGAAAGTAGTACTTCCCATTAAATAAAAAGTGCTCAACCAACAAGTCCACGATGCTTCAAATTTTAAAGAATCGGAATTGAAATACTAGTTAATAGTGAATAATGAAGGCTTACAAAATTTATTAAACCTTCAGAAGAACTCAAAGATCAATCATTTCTATGACAAGACGAAGTCAAAAGAAATATAGTTGAGTTCTAAAACTCAAGGGTCAAAGAATAATAATGGGAAAAAAACATCTAAGGGAGTAAAAGTCATTTTGACGAGATGTTGTGAACTATTTTCTATCTGGAAGACTCGAGACCCCCATGCAACAAATTCTATAGGAGCAGCTCAAAACCAACAATAACTTAAGGCCTATAGAAGACTCAAAGATCACTCGATAAAAGATAACTCGTACCTAAGGTAACTTATTTTTTTTTTATTTTACTAAAGAAGCATAAATTCATGGTAGTTCTAACTAAGGAGCAACTACAATAGAAAGTGCATTTTATTTTTAGAAAAAAAAACAATAAAAAATATATAATACAACTCACCTCAATCATGTTCATAAATTTTGTTTTTAAGAACAGATAAATCAAAACAGTACCAAACGTATCATCTAGAAATATGAAATAGAAGCTAGATAAAACCAAAATATACTAAAAACAAAAAATTAAAGTGCAGCAAATATGCCAGTATTGAAGGTTCAACCCTTAATCCAATTTCAAGACCTATCTGTAACCTAAAATAAGTTTCACGCTTTTGTTATCATATATTAAGAATTTATCAGTAAGTTACATGTAAGTTACAGAATGTTACAGGGAAGTTATAAGGGGTTATACCGCTGATCGGCGGATGTAACCCCCTTGTACTCTCGGTATAACCCAATATCGTACACAGCGCTGCGTACGTCTATCGCATGCAAATTTTTTCCCATTTGCAAACCTATATTCAAATTCAGTCCAATGACCCATCCATCAAATAATTAAAGGTTTACATATATATCACTCAATTCCTATGTAATTACATTCCTGACACCTGAATTTTAATTTTTACACATATACCCCCTTATGCATGAGAAGGTATATTTCATCTCTTAAAAATTACCATTATGTTATTTTTTATACTTATGAAATATTTAGTTGGATAATGTAAAAATTAAAATTTTCGAGCTAGATATGTAAATACATAGGAATTGAGTGGTATGCATGTAAATGCCCATTTTTTATTAAATAGTGAGTCCTAAAGCCTAGAATAGTAAAATCAAAAGTACGTCCAATTTATAATTGAGAGCTACCCGATGAACCTTTTGCTTTTGTAAATATATATATATATATTGTTTCTATTTTGGTGTTTTCTTAGTCATTATAGTTTAAAATAACTATGCAATTTTAATTATTATAATAAATTTTTATGTTTTTTAATATGAAATTTAAATCCTCATTTTTAATAATTTTTAGGGACATTTACGTAAATACCACCTAATTCTTTTACATTTACATATCTAACACTTGAACATTCATATTTACATGCATAACAACGCACAAATCAAAGATATCACTTTTACTTTCCGTTTAAAATTGAACTACACATTTTCGTGCATAACTTTATAACATAAATGTGTTATAAACGTAAATATAAGAGTTTAGGTATTAGATGTGTAAATACATGAGAAATTTGTGATATGCATGTAAATTTCCCTAATTTTTCAGGCCAATGTTGACTTAAAATTTTACATTGATTTCTAATTTTATACATGAAAACGATAAAATATTAAAAATTTTTCATTTTTTGGACGCCACACACACACACACTATATATAGATATATATATATATATATATATATATTGTCGCCTCCCCTACCAGTTGGTTGGCAGCCACAATATAAGACCCCTTAGGTCGTAGATTCGAATAACCTTTGGCACAATTGGGCTTTAGAATGTGGTATTTGAATTGTTAAGAACAGTTGGGTGATTATAAGAGACTTTATAATAGTCTCTGACCATTCCTTTAAATAATATATATATATATATATATATATAATCACTTGATATGTATGCATTAAATAATCTAATATTCTAAATTCTTTGTTATAAGATGAGACAATGTATTCACCATATAACAATACTTGCATTGTTTGTTTGTAGGGCTATAAAAAAATTATTTTTTATTAGAATCATTTAAGTAATTTGTGTTTGATTTATTCGTTAAGCAAAAATGTCAAACACGAAAAAATATTTATGAGCCTGTTCTATAAATATACCGAACATGAATAATTATCTCTAGGCTCATTTTAACTCGAATTATTAAATAATTAAATGAATAATATTATACTGATTTTTTTTGTTATTTAAAAAGGTTAAAATTTATTGATTTTTAAATTATATGACTTGTATTGAGCAAGTCAAGAGCTAAAAATGAACAAATAAATTTAAATGGAGGCTAATACAATCATATTATTCACAAATCTAAACACAAACAAATTTAAATATAAAGGCCATGTCGGATTTTAATTATGATATGGTTGATGTTATTAAATGCTTAGTTACGAACTTAAATTTATAAGAAAATATAATAAGAGGTATTTTCATTGGCCATTTTTATAATGACTCTAAAAATCAGATCTAAATGGTTGATTCGGCAGTTTCAATCGTGTATTATTCGTATGATAAATATTAGATGAAATTAAAATTCGATCGATTTAGTCAAATTAGAGATTCATGCTGTTCATTAATGTAAAATATTATCACTAGACAGCAGTGGGCCTCCGGCCGCTCGCCGCTTGCTACCCAAAGATGGCCTTTTATAGCCCGTGTGCCTGCGTGCTGCCGCCAATTGCTAAAGTCTGTAGCTCATTGTCAATGTCCGTCGCCCGTTGCTGGCGTCAATTGTTGAATGCTCGCCACCGCTGCTGTCCGTCGCAAATGTTCGTCATCTGTCACCGCCGCCCTCCACCCACCAACCTTTGTCATCCATTTCTAGTCGCCGCTCGCCGTCAATTGCCGCCCACCGCCACCTGTCACCCGCCATAGTTTACCATCCACCACGTGTCATAGGTTGCCAACAGCCCCTGCTGATGTCGTCTGTTGTCATCCGCCATCTGCCATTCACTGTCACACCATCACGTTCGTCGCATCCCATTTTTGACCCCCACCACCCGCCGGATGCCGCCTTCGATGTCTGTGTTGTCATGCCCGTGATTATTATTCTCTTACGCACACACACGTTGGGCCTCACTAGATGAGTCTCAAATATTTGACCATTGATCGCTCATATATTTGTTTTCCATCCCCACACTATCTTGTTGTAAATGTCAATAAGTTGGCAAGGGGATTTCGTTGCTGCAAGCAGGATCATCTTTCTCCTTTCTTCTTTAGCAGGCTCTTTTAGTGCTGAAGGAGGAGGAGAGATTATGATAGATGATGTACCTCTGTAACTTATTCATCACTAAAGTATTTCACTATATTTTATATTTATCTTTTATAATCTGTTCTTTGATAATGATATAAAATCTTGATCTGTTTCATCTCTATTTCTTACTGGCTCATACCCAGCTGATTGCTTATTATTACAACAATGTCAATTGTCTCTAAGTCCTTAAATGTGTTGATGATCATTATTATAAGCTAATTTCATCTTCTTGACAACTAATGCATTTTTAAGTGGGATACACCCTTTTCGACTCATTTGTACTTTGATTTTCCTACAGGTCTTACCTTTTCGGGGGCTTTCAACCACTGTAGTAAGATTTCTCGTTGCTTGACATCTCCAGCTCGTTTGAGCGACTAATAAGTGTCTTAGGTAAAACCATGTTGGTCCCTCACAATGATGGTCAATAATTTTTTATGATCAATTTTTCGGCAAATTTTGAGGCTAGGTTGAATTGGGCTTTCAATGCTTCAACATTTAAACTATATTTTGTATTCGTCCACTTGAATGTTTACTTCGTTCTTTGCTACCTGAGGGCCATATGAATTGTGTGTTGTCTTTGTGACAATTGACTTGATAACTTGTCATGAGCCAAAAATACTTTTAGAATTAACGTGCCACTGTCCCACTGAGAAAGCCGAGCATGATTGGTCTTATTGGTGTGGGACCTATCATGATGATAAGAGCATGCGTCATTTAATGAAATAATGGGCAATACATTATAATGCATTGTATAGGAGAATATGAACACATAATATTTATTGTCTTTTATATTTCTCATTGCGGATCATTGAAGACTTTTTCATCTTATCCATTGATCATTGGCTGCCATTGTTTATAAATAGATAAGGAATCCATCTTCAAGAAAACTCATTAGAATAAATTTTGAAACATGAAGGAATTTTGGTGTGCATCTTTTGATGGTGGTGAAGAGAGTAATTGTTAAGGGATAAAGACAATAGATCCTTTGATCTTATTGCTTTAACTTTACACTTCTTGCTCGTTGAGCTTTGAAATAAAAAAAAAAAATTGCTCGTTGACTTTAAACAAGGAATTGTTTGGGTTCATAGGCCAAATTTAAAGTCTTTTATTGCATGTTGGAGGGAGACTCCATGCTTGAGAAGAGATCACTTTCAACATGCAATTGGTCCTTACTAGTGATCATCTTCTCAAAATTCTGACCCATCTGTTGCTTAGTCTTTTGAGGCAGATGAACTGGGGGTGAGAGCTTTTCAACCCATCCATGATCTTCTTATTATTCGCTGCACGCAAAGCTTTTCAAGATAGCCTCCAATGTTAGACAAAAAGAGCTGGTAGTTTTGTACTATATACAATTTATTAATAAATAAATAAATAATATTCTAGTTTTGTCTATATTGAATAGTGCTAGGTTGGTTTTCTCTTATCTTAATTTGTTTGAATATCAACTTCATCTTGACATCAAAGAGTTCGTCGAGTGTTTCTTGGGAATTGCTTTGTAGGATATAGTTGCCATTACTTGTCCTTCTACCTTCGTGCATATTACAAGGGTCGAGAATACTTTCACATTGTTACTTGTAAAATCAACGTGCTCAAAGCTTCAAAAAGTGATTTAATAACTTGATCATGCATTGATTTGACTTAAATTAGACCAAATTTTGTGTTATTGTGCTCATTTCGTCGAGCTGATCAGTTTGACTAAAGTTTGATGAAATCAAAATTTTGAATGATTTTTAATTCAAAGTTGAATATTTCTTACTAAAAATTTCTCGAAATTCATACTAATTATCACGAGATTTATCCTAGATGATAAAATTTTTAAATTGAAATTAAATTTTATTAAACAGGTAATTAACATAATTTTCATTATAGACCAACCCCATTTCTCTCCGGTGATGCAACGAGCTTGGGATCATAAATGTTTTGGATATAACAATCCATAAAGATGTTAAATCAATGAGCGGCTGGTTCCATGGTGGGAGTGTATGTTTTTGCTTTTGAATTTTGTCAGCCATGAAAAAAATCAAGGCATTTTGATATATGTTGGCATATCCATTTTTAAGAGAATTTACATATTTATACATAGCACATAATTCTTATATATTTATATGCCTAACATCTAAACTTTAGTTTTTACATTTATACAATCACATAAAAAATAGCTCCATTTTAATTTTCAATATTTTCATGCATAGATAGATGACATGTATGCAAATTTTGAAGTTTAGAAATTAGATATGTAAATATATATGAATTGAGTGGGTATGTATGCAAATCTTTCTATTTTTTAATAATAAGATTTAATTTCATATCCCCCTTATTATCTATTAATGTAATTAAATTATTAAATATTTGAATTTAATTATTAGATAAATTCAATTAAATTATCATAGCAATAACTCCATTTTAATATAAGATATATTAGAAAATTGTAACACACTTTTTTCTCCCAAAATTTTAATTCATTTGTCTAATGTGGGTATTTTTTTTTTGCTAAGAAAGAACCATATTTATTTTCCAATTTTAGATGTAAGACTCAATGTCTCTTTTAAAAATGGACTGAATCCATAAAAGGCAAACTCGACCAAAAGGGTGCTGCTTAGCGTTTGAGCCTAACTATATTCCCAAGTAAGCTTTGACTGAAGCTAGGGCTTCCTTTTAATTCATCTTAATCGCAAGCCATGCTAAGCAAAATTATTACGTGGCTTGAATGTATGTTGCAATATCTTAATATGTGTATCTCATCATAGTGATTCATGTCCACTCTGTAGATCTAAAGTCATGACTAATCTGCTCGTAAAACCCAACTAGTAGAAATAAAGATACCATTCTAAAAAAAACTAGTCCAATACCACGTCACAAATTCATCCAAAACATGATCAAGCACAAATATGCTATATTATGGTTGAATAGTAAGAGACCTTTTGACTTATTTTGGGAAAGCCAAATAAATTTCATAACTCAAGCTTGGCGATGTCAAATCATTCATGTGCCACCAAAAAGTGCCAACATTAGAGAGGTCGCTCAAAATTTTTTATCTGATCTCAAACAACTTTTTTTCTTTTGTTTCTGAATGGTCATTTTTTCTAATGATAATAAAAGTCGTCATTATACGTCATTCCATAATAGTCATGTAGTCATTTCAAATATGGATTGAGCACACCTTGAAGATTCCCTAACCTTCACATTCGTATTCTATCATAGATCTCTATCTTTATTAAGGATAACCACTTTATAGGTTGTAGTATCACTTAACACCCAATCACTTCTTAGCCTCCCAAATGATCCATAATGCTTTCCATTACTAAAACTAGTTAATCTTGGTTCTCTTGCCAATATGATTTGTATCAGATAGAGAAGCATGTGCTGATGCCACAGTTTATGGAGCTCTCATGATTTATAGAGATCACATAAATATTTGCTTCATCTTGTTGTCAACTCTCCATTCCATTAGGCATGCCACAATCACATTGCTATCCTTATGACTCTTACTACCAAACTTTTGAATGTAGCATATAAGTCTCCAATTGTTTATCATCAAAGATAATGTCAACATATATGAAGTTAATGGCCCCCACTCTTACCTCTTATTTAATTGCTAACAAAAGTGATAATAAACCTTTGAAAGACCCATAATACAATGATTCTTCTCATGTAAAGTATGTGTTGATGCCCTCCTATGTGTTGATGCCCTCCTATCACAACTAAGAGTTTAGAGAAAAATATATCATCAAAGTTAAAAAAAAGCTCTTTATAAATTAACAAAAGAGATTGAGGGGTCCCATTGAGTGTATAGCCAATTTTAAAGATCCATGCCTTGAAATCATTCATAGAGAATCTTCAATGTGATTATTTTTTATAACATTAAAGAATAGTCATACAATAGTTCCCTCACCCACCTTGTTATAGTAACATCACAATTTTTAATGAGCTTCAAAAATAGTATATCATTGTTGATCTCACTTTTGGTTGACGTTTAGTTTTCCCTCTTTAGTTGCCTAAGGTCTAGCAATAGGACTTTCCTGTTGACTATTCTTAGAAAACTAGAAAAGGAACCATCACATTTAGAAATTCCAAACTCTTTCTTGCTCAACTTGAAGTTCCACATATTGGTCATAACCTCTAGCACTTACTAGGTGGGGTCAATATGGAAGATCTCAAGAGGAGTCTCCATAGTACTGTTTGACCTTAGGGTTGACCTGGGTGTTGGTATGGAGCTAGTTCACTCACTACACTCACTATCACCTATATCCACTCACAACCCTAAACCCTAATTTAATTGGGTGCCTTTGATCCCTTGATCTTTTGGGAGACTCTTGTAGATGGTACCGTAGACCCACTAGCCCAAGGCTAGGGTTTAGCTAAGACGAGTACATAGAGGACCTAAATGGGGATTTCAACGGTTCATAGCTCATGTAAGATGGTTGACACCCCAATTCTACCGAAGTTTCCAATTTGGCCTTTTAACCCCCAAACCTATCCAAATTACTTAAACACCCCAAATCCCAAATTTGGCTAAGAATCCTAATTCAACCCAAAATACCCAAATTTGTTCAAAAATTACTTCAAACCATTTTAAAATACCCAAATTTCCCAAAATCACCCAAAATTGCCAAAATTACCAAAATACCCCCAAATTTGCCAAAATTACAAAAATACCCTTGGCACCCTAAAATTTTCCAAAACCTTAAAAATCATCTCAAGTGTCTCAAAAACCAATTTGGACCCTCCAATTGGACACAATTTGGCCAATTTGACCATTTTGACCAAAACCCCCAAATTGTCTTTAAAGGCCCAATTTCCCCAAATTCATCCCAAATGTCCATCAGTTTAGACCCAATTTTCCTCAATTTTAATTATAAAATCAAATTAACCTTTAATATGACCAATCCAAACCAAATCCAAGACTAATTGTTCCATGATTTGAGCTCAATTTTGATCCAAATCAAAACCCCCAATTTTGATCATATGACTTAACCTCACCTAATTGAACCCCATGACCTACTCAATTTGCCCCAATTTGAATCCTAAACTCTTTATAAAACTCCTACACACTAAATTAAATTTTTAATTGGCCTTGGTAAAGCCTCAATTTCACTTAATTTTAACCCAAGTCCAAAAATCCCCAAATTGGCTATGTCTCCAAATTCCACCAACTTAAATGACCTAACCCCAAAATTGACACCCAATTTATGTTGAAACTATTTATAAAATTGTTTTGAAAAAAATACTCAAACTGGCGCACAACCATCAATTTGGACTTATCCCAAAGCTAACCGAAGCTAGACCCAAGCCTAGCCCAACATGACCAAATTGATTAAAGTTCAACATGACCAAATTGACCAAAATCCCAAAATCCTTCAAATTTTGCTTTCAATTGACCTTAAAATTACTTCAATCATTCACAAAAAATCTTCATTACAATCATCTACACAATGCTGATCAATCAATTGAGCTCAAAGTCATGGCTAGCCAAACCCAAACCTAACTTTTAGCCTTTTTGACCCAAATTGGACCCATGCACCAAAATTAACTTAGTCATCCTAAAGTCACCAAATTAAGGTCTTCACAGCCACTAAGCACACCTTATTGACCAGGACAAACCCTCTCAAATCACCTAAGTAAGCTATGGACTAATGAGCCCTAAATTAAGGGATCTTATCCCATTTTTGGGCCTTAACCAAAAATCTCTTCTATCATCGCTTACCATTGGGAGTAAATTATAATTAAGCCTCCCCCTAGCTCACACGACCTTTTGGCCACTGCCCCTGGCTCTGCCGCCCGACCTAGTGGTCAGAAAACACCAAAATCGAGACCCCCAAACTCAAATTCAAACCCAATTTCAACCCCAGAGGCCAGCTCATCCCAATGGCTCTTTAGAGCTCCTCAACCCTCTATCCCAATGGCTCTTTAGAGCTCCTCAACCCTCCACCTAAGCACCATTTTACACCCATCAATTAGCCCTAAGCTCCCCCTAAGCTCCTCTATTTAATCAGCCTCTCCATGGCCAAAAAGAGGGGTGTTCCAAAATCCTCGATGAAACTCTGTCCGATTGCTTTCAGACACTCTTCAAGAACTCCTATGCTCATTGCCACCATTTTCCCCCATTGATCCCCACTATGAAAGCCCAATTTTGAGCTTAAACTTTCAGCTCAAACCAGGACATCTCTCCACAGTTCACCAAACTCAAATTATTTGTGCACACACCATCCCTAGAGCAAGGGGAGTTGATTCCCCATCAAACCCCCCTCTGAAACAGTATATAGAGTAGCTCTAAACTAACACCTGAAATCCACCTTGATCGAAGACATACCTAGACAATTCACCAAGGCTTTAGAAAAGGCTTGAGACTTCATCCAGAGGTTCGTTGGGTCTAATCGAAGCTACCATAACTATCTGATTGAGGCCTCCCCTCTCAGTCAACGGTATTGAGCTCCAACCCTAGCCCGAGCTTATTTTGATTTTCCATTTGTAATAACTTGATTTCATACTTGATTAACTGTATAAATGTGTTTGTCTTGCGTAAATGAAGGTTTAGAAACAAACTTCATGCAATTTGGTTGAATCTAGACGAAGATCTTGAGGTTTTATTGTGAACGTGTTACGTGTTAAGTCAATTGGGGAAGATAACAGAGAGTCGTCCGATCGCGCGCGTATCCAACTAATGAAGGAGATTAAGCAGAATGAGTGGATTGTACGTGAACCGCAGGCCGCTTGGCAGCTGAAGTGGATGGCAGCGTCGAATGAGAGAGCGTCGCGTGTGAGTTTGGAGCCGACGTAGGTTGAGGTGGCGCCGCGTGGATAAGTAGAAAATTAGGGATTTTCTGAATTATTTTAAATGCTTAAACTTCAAAAATCGATATCTTTCTCAAGAAAAAATTATGAAAAAAAAATAAAAATACCCTCTTGCTCAGTGAATAAAGGAGAATAATGTGGACTAAAAATAAAAATTATTTTCTTATTCCATGATTTTTAATGAATTAAATACCCTCTGTGGTATTTCAATTCTTCATGACTAAATTTAACTCACCATGACTTGAAATTTTGAGGGTTCATTCCTCATGATAGAGGCCATGTCTTCTGATTTTTTCATGGTCAGAGGACACATCTATGCTTCTAACCTTAATTTTCAAGCTAAGGTGACCATTTTGATTATTTTAATTATATAAATCAAATATCACTTGGAAAATTATGGGAATAATTTTTGTAGGTTTCCTGTGGTCAGAAAAATCTAGAAAAAATATTGTGATGTTTTGAATCATCTTATATATTTCCATGCTTAATTAAATGCATATACCTTATATTAATTTATGTAAATTATACACTTATCAAAAATTAACAAAATTACTTCCCCACTGTCCATAAAAATCATATTTACTCACCATAAAAATATTATCACTTGGAAAATCAAAATTATTCCACTTAGTCTAAGCACTAAAATGAATTTTTAAGGAAACCTTGCATTTTTGTATAAAAATAATTATATTAAATTAAATAAGCTTAGAAAAATTATGAAATTTTTTTTCTGAGTTCCTTGTGACCAGGGGCATTTAATAAAAATAAAATCCATTTTTGAGAAAATATTTCATGTTTAAAAAATATTTTGAATTAAAAATAATTAAAAAAATCAAAATTTTCAAAAATACAAAAAGGGTTATAAATGAGTGAAAATGTCCCCTAATCACTTAGAATTCATTAGGAAATTTTTCCTAATTTTTCTAAGTTAAAATATAAATTTTAAAAGCTTAAAAATGAAGTTACATATTTTCCCATTGAGATAATTATAATAAATAAATTAAAAATTAAAAAATACAAAAATTGGTTCTTTAAGTTTTCTAAATTTAGAGAGGCCTATTAAAAATATAAAAATGATTTTTTGTAATTAAAACATTATTTAAAACATTATTTTCTATTACATTATTTTCTATTTAATTTAATCATTGAGATTGATTAAAAATTAAATAATAGTAATAAAAATTTAATTCAAAAAATCATGAAACTTTGCCCTAGTGTTTCTCTGACCTTAGGAGGCCTCTAATAGTTTTTCCAAAAATACAAACTTTATTTTGGATAATTAAGTAAATTAACCTTTGAAAATCATATCTTCTAAATTTAAATAATTATCTAAATTAAATTAAAATTTTGAGAGGTCCACATGTTCTCCTCTAATATTATAATTACCTCATGAATATGACACTTTAAACTCTCAAAGTCATTTGAGTTGTGTTTAATGAGTTATGAGGTGAAGTCCCCAAGGGCAAAGTGGTAATTTTAGACTTTGGTGCCTTAATCAAAATTTAGGCTTAGCCAAAGGGAAAATGCGTAATTTTGATCTTAATAAACATATTTGGATGATTGAAATACAATGGGATTAAAATATAGAAACTCACTCATTATCCTTTAGAAACTCACTCATTATTCACTCATTATCCTTGCACAACATCAATAAAATCATAATCCTCCTAATCTTCATGACTTGGAAATCAACTAAAATCAGACGATTCGTAAGTGATGGGCTTAAGTCAGAAAGATGGAAATTCACTTTTCTTAAGCCCAAAGTTGAGGATGGTTTGACCATTTGATAAGAATACATATCACTGAAATCAAAATTTTACTAATCACCTTTTCACCTATAATGATTGTTAAGGGCTTAATAGTGACATAGACTCGATGTCTGAACCCAATTGATCAGATTTAAAAGATGACATAATTGGTGATTAACATATTTAAACACTACAAGTCTGACCTTAATTATGGGCACCACAATCTTAAATAACCTAAACTTACCTTAGGGGCACCCACTCACATAAATCTTAAACGAAACATTAATTGATTAATCGAGTTTCTATCCATGAGGTAGTTAAATTGCTAAGTTTCACTAAGCAATGGGGTAGTCACACTTTGACCTAAGATGATTAATGAAATAATATGATAAGTTCAAAATGAACTCAGAATATTTCCAAAGATCCTCAAAGTGATCTAAGGTTATGCCCTGAGCATTTTAAAATCTATTGGACATTATGAAGGGCAGATTGGACTTGTCATATTTTATTCTAAAATCATCTACTAGGATCTTCTGGGATTCATGAAAATCATAACTTGGGGTTTGATAGCTAAACCTTCATCTACTCTTGCAATTTAAGTTCCTTGCAATATTATATACATGCCTTGCAAGTACTGATCTTTTAGGTGGTGGAACGAGAAAACTTGTTAGGTACGCTTTTACAGTTTACAGTACCATCTTTTTTTGTACATTCCACACTGTATTTTTATACTTACAAAACTTGCAAGTTAAACAACGATGTCACCCTGCATAAAAACCAAAACTGTTAGGATAGCCATAAAACAAAAATCAAAACTAAAATCAACAGAGATAAAATTCACCTCCACAACATTCAAAATAGAAGACAACTCAAAATTTAATCACAAACATCACAAAACAACAAATTCAATAATATTAAGACGTCTTTATCGGATGATCGGGAATCCCTAGGAGGAGGTAACCTACTGTTGCTAACAAGGCTTCTCACGGTCTAAATGAAAGTATGAATTTTATTAAGTTGAGTTTAGTAAATTCATTTGAACTAAGTGAATCCGATAGAAAATAGTGGTACCGGAATGAGGGAACCGTAGGATCCTAACACCGGTGTCGCTCTAATCACCTTTAATATGTCCCATAATATTTAAAGAACTATAACCATAGCAACATTTGATTAGACATCATAACTCGAGACATTCAAAAACTTAAACTCGTCAAGACGAGGAGCTTGGAGCTAGCATTGTGGGCAGCACGACCATCTTCAACAGCAAAACATGTCTTCATCAGCTAAACCACTCCTTCGAATTAAACAACAAACCATAGGATTTTGAGGTTGTTTTCTTATGCAACATAAATCTTCGACTCATTTTTAGGCTTTTGTATAGCTCTGCTACACAATGTAAGCCCTAACTAGTTTTAGGATTCCGAGGTTGTCGTTCGTTAAATCTTAAATCCTCACATCTTCCAGACTATTTGTGTGATCGTTTCACACGGGTGTAAGCCCTAATTAAATAAAATTGGAAGGACGAAACACTTAAATATTTCTCTTCGAAACTGAAGCCAAACCAGAGGGTAGACTAGAAAGTCACCGAGGTTCTCCTCCGAATCTATTCCTCCGAATCTATGACATCCCTGACATCCCTTAGTTCTTCCTCTTTTAGATTCTACAATAAATGTTCCATATTTGAGTTATTCGCCTTTCACACCTCTTTGTCCTATCTAGTTGAAAAATGTCATCCTTTTGACATCCTTAAAGATAATATTTCTTGATTTTTATCGAGAGTTTTCTTAGGTGACTTCGGTTATCTAAGGTGACTTCAGAGTTTTCTTAGGTGACTTCGGTTATCTAAGGTGTAATTAACTATAGGGGCTTGCCCTTATAGGAAGCTTTTTCGAACCTAGCTTAATATAAAATCTATTTAATTTATTGTATTAAGGGAACTTGTCAGCAGAGAAAATGGTTTTACAAACCAAACGGATGTCATATATTTCTTAGTTTATTTGATTGAGCCTCATCCTCAAGTCTTGTGTTTATCCTTTAGGATAGATACAATGTTTGAGGCATAATGCTTTTTCATTTAAACTTGAAAAATATGGGTCTGTTTTATTTCATATTTTATATATATACATTAGATGCCTTTCTGAAGTGGGCAACGAGATTTCGATTCCGGCGGCCGACAGCTTCGAACGGGCAACTCCTCAACTAAAATAGTGCTGACAATCATCCTTGAAGCTCCCACCAAATGTTTTCCCAAACTATCCTCAACGTCAAGTGAAGGTAGTGTATCACCCTTCAAGAATGCATTAATGATTTCACTTATAGTGTTGAGGGGTCATCACATTTAAGTTATCTAGGAGAAAAATCTACCCAAATATCATGTCTTTGAGACTCACCATTCAAATATTCTAGTTTCAAAAAAATAGTTAATAAAATTTTTGTAAGTGGATATTTTAATTTTTTTAAAATTAATAAAGTTATTACACTGATTACAATTGGTAATCCTTATATTGTATATATTTTATAACTATAGTTACTTGGTCAGATGGACAAGCCCAATTGACTTTTTCATGGTAGATGAGACTAGAAATATCAAATGCGGGCTTGTTGAAAAAAAATTTAGAGCAGATAACAATCTCTAAACCACCATCAGAAAAATCATCAAGTACTGATGACTAAGAAAAGGTGGCATTTTAAGGAGATGGAATTCATTAATAATTTTTATATATTGAAACTATACATGATTACTTTTAGTGGCAGTTTATATTGGAAGCTACAAAAATGTAAAATTTTTTTGGTAGTCAAGATTTATCTTTGAAGTAGGCTTAGTTATTTATGATTTTCCATACCAAAAAAGGTCATATGACAACTACATGTAGTAAAAAACTAAATATGTAATTTTATTAATAAACAACTTAACAATATACAAATAAAAAGCAGCTCTTTATTAAATCTCTTTTCTTTAGCTCTTTGACTCTACACACACATACACACTCTTTTAATTCTTGATACTCAAGGTAGGATAATCTTATCTCATAAAGAAAAAGACACCTTAGAATAATTATTGGCTTAATGCTAACTTGTCTTAACTCACTCCTTACCCAAATTTCTTATTATATATAAAAGTTAGTTTACAATATAATATATTTATTTTGTGCATCATATAATCTTTATACAAAATCTTAACTCTGAAAAAAAAATCAAATAAGCAGTAAAAATTAACATCATAATTGTGGAGTGGGATTATCTAACTATTATCTTTTGGTGAATTCAATGTTTTCCTTAGTTCCAAAGTTAAGTCATCTCTGAAGCACCTTCTTAACTCTTAGCTTTAGCTCTCGATGCTTCACATATAGAACTTAAGAATTGCTATAGAACCTTTGTTAAGCTTTTTTCTCACCTGTCAATCCTCTCGATAATAATTCTTTCGATTCAAGAACTTCTTTACAACATCATATATCCTTTTAATTGTCCTTCTCTGAATTTCAATATAACCTTTGTTGGTCCCCACATTATCAAATCAATTAATCTTGTGATAAAAACTACACTTTAGTAGACTATTTACTCTTTCAAGTTAATCATAAGGAGATACAATATCTCAACAATCTTTCTTGAGTACACCACCTAGCCATAGATGATAACCACCTCTTCTTATTATAAAGCACCATGGTTCCTTGAAATGTGATTACGAGTGTTTTTTATTTTAGATGATCCTATCTTCCTTATAATAAATTGTTAAGAGGGTCTAAATTTTCCTTAACATTGTATTCTAACATTTAATGCTCAAATGACTTCAAAAATTTTCTTATTCACCATTAATTACATGTCTACATAAGTTAGGAAAGTCCAACAAATTTTTCATTATTCTTAAAACTCTTTAATATTTTGAACATATCACATCTGTTAAGTTTAATCTCTCAACTTTTATCACTGAGTCTTTTCTTGCATTTATGGAGCCACATATGATCTATTTTTTTAGACTTATTTTCTATTTATTATTTGCTTAACTTACTCTTGTAGAGTTGATAATCCATGGTGCACTTATGCACATGCCAACCTCAAAAGCATACTTGTCTAGCATGCAATGTTTGAAATTTTGAGTCTGAGTAATCGATCATGCAAGTAACGTTTTATTTCTCAAATTAGTTTAACTAGTAGTCTACTAATCTTTAGTTTAACTCAAAGGCTTTTCATTTTTAAAAATTTTTCTAGAATTTCTAAATTTAAAAGTGAAAAGTTAAAGGTAAGTGTCTCACTAATAATTAAAACTCTTCTTTGAATTATTTTATGAAAAGTTTAAGTTCCACTAATTGATTCTTCTGTTGCAGTTGACAATCAAGGACCAATTACCTTTTTTCATCCTCTTTTGAAGTTAAACAAGCAATAGAATCACTTATTAGAGTTAAGTTTTCTTAACCCTCTAAAGATTCTTAGAAATATGTAATCACCTAAACAATTGCAAAGATCTAATGATAATATCCCAATTTATTAAATATTTGTGTTTTGACATAATTGTGTTTCTAGTCGTCTTTTGAAAGTCATAGATTATAGGTTACATTAACAAATCAAATGACCAATTTGAAGGGTAAATAAAGAATGAAGGGTTAAAACATCAACTAATTCGTTTCAAATGCTTAAGAAGCTAACGTGTATTCACTTCGTAATTCAAAACAAATCCAAAGAAGAAATTGCTTAGTTCCTACTCATGAGTTAACAAGAAAATATGAAATCCATTTTAATCAAAACAATGTTTCCAAATAAAAGGAAATATAAAAACTTGGAATTCAATCCTTCCTTCCAAATGAATATTTCTTCGAAAGTATTTTTCCTTTTTTTCTTCCTTCACAATTATCTTTCAATACGAGTTATTTCACTCACCACACACTTACAAGTGGAAACTCTAGACTAAGATGATATAAAAAAAGACTAAGAAGACTTTTCAAAAGCTCCCATAGAGTTGTTCCTAGTCCTAAGTGTAGCTTCCTGTACAATTTTGGGCCAAACCATCACTGGAACTGCCCAAACTGAAGTAAGTAAATGATAAGAGAAAACCTTAGATACATAAATTATTTGTGGGCTTTATGAATTAAAAGAGGCTCATTTTGACTAGTAGAGGGTAAGACTAGGGGGTGGATACTTTATTGTATATATTGGTAGAGAGTAGAGGTTTGCAGATGAGGTCTAAGAGATTACGGTTAGCATTGATAGCCAAAAGAAGAGAACTCAAGCAATGGTGAATTTTCTTTGCATGGCAGACCAATTGCCTGAGAAGAGATGTCTAAAGTATGAGAGACACAGTGAGGGAGAAGAAATATAACACTACATATAAAAACAAATTCAGACAGCTGCACATAATTCTCTCCAAATGATCATCATCGTTACCCACAAAACCAAACCAAGAGTGAAGATAAATTCTTTCTGATTTATCAAAACCCTTGCGGTATCCTTAATCTCAAGTCCCATCACAACCCTTCATAAACAATCACCTTCCCTTGATTCAATTTTCGTCCATATCTTATAATGAATAAAGTAAACATACATTTAAAACATGAAATAAAGAGAATTGTATAACAAAAATTCAAGGCACAATATAGATGAAATTTAATGTATTTCATCTTAAGGAATGTTATATATATAATGAAGGAATGACCGAAGGCTATGATACGAGCCCCTATCATCCCTCGCGCGCCTATAATTCAAATACCTCACCCTGCACTCGGGGGGAATCGAACCCCAGACCAGAGGAGACTCACAACTGACAAGCAAATGCCCCACCAACTGATCTGAATACGCGACGCATATATATATATATGTATATATATATATATGTATAATATTTTTCTCTATATATAATATATATATATATATAGGCAATCCAATACTCCAATCTATACCAGATAAGTAACAAGCAGCTCAAATCATTGAAAATTAAAAACCAATCAGCACTTTAATTACAAAATTAAGTATTAATTAGTAAAAACAATAGAATTAGCTACAATTTTATTTGCAAAAAACAACCATTTAATAACCAAACATACAAATAATTATTTAATCAAGTAAAACATTTTAAAAAAGCTGAACTAGTTCGTGCAAACTGACTTACATTACTGCAGACTCGCGCTGGTCCACTAGGCTTTGTTGGTGCCCATGGAAGGACAGACAATCAGGACAACCAAATGGCTGGTGTTGCCATTGCACTCCTTTATGTATAGCAGTGGAGAGGCCAACAAGCTCTTAAGATTATTTTTATAACTTTTGCAAATCTCAACCTTAATCTATGTTGTTTAGTGGAAAAGTTGTTAATTTTTTTATCTAAATAGTACATGGTGTATTTTAGATACATACCGCCCATTTTTTATGTATTTATATATATAATATCTAAACTTTACGTTCTATATTTGTACGTTTTAAATCTTTCGTATCATATTAAAAAGTCAGTGTTAGCTTTTAAAGAGTAAAATATACCTCTTCATGTATAGAAAAGGTAGCAAGTGTTTTGAATATGTGTTAAATATATAAATACATGGGAATTGAGTGGTAAGTAGATAAATCTTCCTTTATTTTATTTAAAAAGATTAGTCAAGTCATGTTAAAGAGTACTTGGCTATAAACTTTGGCCTAGACACTAGTGGTTACATGAGAGAGAAAGAGACTTTATTATGGCAAAATGAGTGGGTATTTATGGGAATTGAAATTAAATTAATTTTAATATTTTTGGTAACATATGAGGTAGATAAGTGAACCATATCTCTTTAAGGATTTGTGATAACTTAAAATACTTTTCGATAAAGGGCATTTTAATGCTCCGATCAAACTAATGGGTGTTGGAAGGCCATGTCACGTGTTTTTTAAGACCATCATTAAATCTAAATGCTTGAATATAGATCTATAAATTTGAGAGTAATGTTGGTCATTATCACAACTAGATACCAAAATTTTTACTAGAACTCTTAAATTTTATCTGAAATTTTACTTTTCTAAAATTTGTAGTTGAACATCTTATTCAAACGTGATTTATTTTTTTTTATCTAAATAACACTATTGTTTTTGATAATAAATTTTGTTTATGCTTGGATCATTATGTTCATAACTTAACTAGCATTGAATTGATCTCCGTATTATAATAATTTATGTATGGTTCATTGTATTGTACTCTTATTGAAAGCTTAAAATAACTAAAAGTGTATTATGTTTACTACTATATAGAACTATAATAGGTATACTAAAACTATATATAAGGCAAGAAAGGGATGAGTATTATGACAATAGTTATAGCTGAGAAATTTGGCCGAAAGACTAGAGCCTTAGTGAAACAATCACCAAAGCTTAATAGAAAAACAATGAGCAAGATCAGAGAAATACTTGCAACAAGCCCTCCTTCATTGATAGGAAAACATAATTTATTTCAAAATGACCAAAGGAATGAAGATTTAGAACCTGAAGAGCCCTAGAAAAATTTATTAATGATGTGTTCCGATTTGAGGCACACCTCGACAGCAGGAATTATATATTGGAAAATAAACACAAGGAGAGAGCATAACACACTTTTAATAAGAGTATATCTGCCACCCATAAAGAGCAGGTGAAAACCCCAACTATCTAATCTCTTCTACACACTATTGATAATATCATCAAATAACTAAGATCATTTTTTCCGCTTGGCAATAAGTACTCCAAAATATTTAATGGGGAGGGATTTAGTAGGAATATTTAATTTACTAGTGATTTTGTTAACTTGAGTCGGATTAATCCTTTTCCTTAGAATGAAGTAGCTCTTATTAAGGTTAAGGTGGAGATCACTAAGGATATCAAAATTGCAAAGCACTCTTTTGATGTGTTTGACTGATGTTGTGAAACCATTTGAAAAGATCATGAAATAGTCAGCAAATTTAAAATGCAAATTGGCATATTTCCTTTGTATTTAAAATGCCATATAATATGATTCTCATCAATAATGTTGAAGATGAGATAAAGTGTCGCATTGCCTCACATCTTTAAAGGACTTAAAGAAGCTGCAAGGTTTTATTTATAGAGTTAGTTATAAGGCCAATAAACTTGTCCCCAAACTCGAATTTTTCCAAAACTTGAAAAATAAAATCCCAATTAATATTATGATAGGCTTTCGAAATGTACAATTCAAGAATTACATTGTGCCCATGAATCTTCAGGTATAAATCATGGAAAACTTCTTGAGCCAGTAAGATATTATCCATAATTTCATGACTTTTAACAAACTCGATTTGGTTTTTAGAAATAATAAAAGGAAGAATATTACCAACATGCTTCGCTAGAATTTTTAAAATTAATTTATTAAGGAAATTACATATGTTAATGGGACAAAAGTCTGTCCGAGAAAACGAATTAACGGATTTTGAAATTGAGGCAATAGTGGAGGAAGAGAAGAACTTAAGATATAGTTGGCCTTGAAAAAACGCACACACAACACTACAAATAATAGTTTTAACCACATTCCTAGCAGTTTAAAAAAGATGCTGTTAAAACCATCCGTGCCAAGGATCGAGTCCAAATTCAAAGACCGCAGCACCGTAGAAATTTGCTCCATATCAGGACATTTGCAAACAAATAAATTATGATCCTCATTAATCTCATTAAGGATAAGAGGTTCCAAAGCTTTCATAGAATTCGAGGGGGAAGCCTGAAATAAAGTAGACTAGTAGTTGACAGCGGAAAAGCTATAAGAATATCCAAAGTTAGCACAATTTCATCCTCATTGATTTTCATGATGCATTTTCAGAGTTCGTTTATGTTGACAATAGCATGAAAATATTTAGTGTTTCTATCTCATATTTGGACATAATTAATGACAGCTTTTTGTTTCCAATAGACCTCTTCCATGTGCTGGAGATGGGAAAGCATAATCCTGACCTCTTCTAATTCCATGCTAGCAATACAACAAGAAAAGTTTGCTTCATTACTTTCAAGGTGAATGACCATATATTTAACTTCCCAAATATTAGATAACAAATTTTTGAAGTGATTCTTGTTCCACCAAATAAGAATTTGCTTAAGATGTCTTAGCTTAAGCCATAATACTGAAAATCACCAATGTCATCGGAGGGGGCAAGAGGAGCATTCCAATTATTAACAATAAAATTAAGAAAATTGAGAAATTGAAACCACATGTTTTGAAAATTAAAACACCTCTAATAGGCAGATATTAGAGGACTTAGAGAAAGAACTAAAGGACAATGGTTGGATTGAGACTTGCTAAGATGTTCAACAAAAGTGTTATTATGGTTATTAATCCAATGATTGTTAAAAGAAAACGATCCCGTCTTTCCCATAATCTAGTATTAGACCATGTAAAAGTAGAGCTAGTAAAACCAAAATCGGTCAGATTACCATCCAAGATAACGTCATTGTGATCCTGCATAGCTCTGTATGAGGGAATATTACCACCACACCTTTCAGATGGGGAATAAATGCAATTTAATTCCTCCCCAACACACGAAGGAACATTCAAATTACTAGAAATGTCTCTCAAAGTTTGGATTCAAAAGAAGTCTTGTGTAACGACAACAACTAGCATAAATAAAAGAACACGACAAAATAGAACTTGTAGATATAATTTTAGTGTGAATGACCTGTTAATGATCCACCAGAATTTCAACATCGATACTATCCTACAAAAACAACCAAAGTTTACTAGAAAAATTCTCAAAACCATTTCTAAATTTCAAAAGAAAAGCAATTCTTTGCAAATTGCTAACAACAATCATCGGTTTTGCATTAGCAACAATAGAGAAACCATAAAATTTAATTAAAATTTTTACCCTCTTGAGAGGCGATAGTACCAATACCCCTTGTATTCCAAAAAAAGAGCTTTAAACATTGAAAGGAATATAAAGAAAATTAAAAGAGTAGCGAGTAACCCGCGACAGAGTTAGCCCATTACCTTTACTATTTTTGTTATATCTTTTTGAAACAACACAAAAATTATCTATATCCTCACAATCGAGATTATGAATGGAAATGCGCTTGTTAGGATGCTCATTAGTAGCTGAAGGTAGTAATTCTCCTTCTTCCTTATCCGAAAAAGAAATATCTATACAATGTTGATTAATGAGAGGGGAAGAAGAAATAAATTCCATATTGGCCGACATAACAACTTTAGCATTTGGAGTAATGGTATTCATTAAGTAAACCACACTAGGAACCACATCTGCTCCAGTATCACATTGTTCGTTGATGAGAGTTATCGGATGTGTCCTTGAGGGAACCTCAGGCACACTATTATAAGCTATGGGACCAACCAATTTGTTTAAATTGTCCACATCAATAGGATCAACCAAACCAGTTTTAGGGGTAAATTGAGAATCCACAAAAATCTCATTTTGCATACCATTATCAATGTTTAACGAAGACTAGCACACATTCAAAGAACGATCCTCCAAGGTAGAACCTGTTGTCGATTGAGATTGGGATGTAAAGAAAAAATTGCTCCTCATTATGCCCATGTAGCATACAATGACTGCAAAATAAAGGATGTTTTCATAAACTACCTTTTGAAAATAATTATTTTTCTTTGAGTCAAGCCAAATTTCGTCCACCAATTTTTGAGAAATATCAACCTCCAGAAGAACCCTTGCTACCGAAGACCTCGACAACAAGGTCGTGGCCTGATCTGCGTGCAAAAAATGACCCACCAAAGAGGCAGCTACATGGAGAATAATATGGTTAACCAATTGGAGCCAAAGGTGAGGAAAGGAAACCCAAACATGAATAATATGAGATTCCTCATTAATGCCAAAATGGGGAGTCCACTTTAATAACCTCATTTGACAGTTCGAAATATAGTATGCACGACAAACAAAAATTTTGTTGTAATTAATGTCATTTTCAAGCTTATAGATACATGTCTCTGATCCTACAAACCAACAAAGAAACTCCTAACCAATTTTAAAGCAAAGTGAAACTTACAGATATGCTCAATTGGGGTCTCTGAAAGGAGAACTTACCAATTGAAGTGAAAGCAAAGAGGACAACCAGAGCATCAATAGAGCTGGCCGACCATGGGGGGACGAATCCCTAAGGGAAGAGACATGGAGTTAGAAGATTTACCTGCAACCATTTCATGAAGGAGCGAGAAGCCTATGCAAATGATTACCTGCAACCATTTCATGAAGGAGCGAGATTTAGCTGCAACATGTATGCTATAGTATGGTCCCAATATCACATATTTCAGTGTCCAACTCATTTGACTCATTCATCAAAATTATATTTTTTTAGAAGCAATTACATATATAGCACCTAAAATATTATTATTTATGAATCTAACACTCTCTCATTCATCCTCAAATTCTCACTCAAATAATCAAATTCATGATAAAACCCCAACCCATATTTTTTATTTTCATCTAATTCTCAATGATTTTATCGAGTCATGTGACATGTAAATATAAATTCAAAAATAATGCCAAGATGCAAATAAAAATAAATTTTCTTACGTTAGATTTGAAATAACAAATGCAAAATATTTATATAGAGATTAAAAAGACTATAGAATTCTATTTTTGATGAATTTAAAATTTATCTAAACAAGATAAATTTTAAATGTACCAAAGTCACAACCATCTCCAATCTTGACCTTGCACGTGGTCAAACCCTACATTGCCATTGACCTCACAATAGTTGATATGACCCAACACAATGTAACCTATACTGACCCATTCGTCCCCAACCACATTGTACTCGGACTTGATCACATACAATTACAAAATCTCTATTATATTCTTCTTCTGGTAAACCTGACTACCAACAAATACGTAGTCCCCTCACAACCTCAAGAAAAATTTGCGTAAGTAAGATGTACGCGGCGCTGCATACGTCAGGTAGGTTACAGAGAGAGTATTGGGGGTTATATCCGCGTTATATCTCTCTGTAACCTCCTTGTAACCCATTTGTAACCTACCTGTAACTAGTAAGTTCTGCGCTTCTGTTTTCATATATTTGTAAGTTACAGGTAGGTTACAGGGAGGTTACAGGGGGTATAACGCGAATATAACCCCCAATACCCTTCCTGTAAGCTACCTGACATACACAACGATGCGTACGTCTTACGTATGCAAATTTTTCTCCACAACTGTCATCATCAAGCTACTGGCTCTTTTTTAGGGTAATTTCTTTTATTTTCAACAAAATTAAATATTAAGAGATTAATCTATGAAGTTATTAAATAAATCAAGCAAATTAAAATGTGAAATTTTATTTACACTCAATTAAGTATGTATGTCTGTGTAAGTTTATATATGTGTGTGTGCGCGTGCACGCGCGTGCCGCGTATCCTGCCTTGTTGGTTGACATTCACAGTGTAAGACCCCTCAAATTGTGGGTTCGAATTCCCTCTGTTACAGTTGACCTTACAAAAGTGATACTTGAATTTTTAGGCACATTAGGATGTTTGGAAGCTCGTATAATAGTTTCTGATCATTCTTTTTTAATATATAGTTAAGAATTATGCAAGAATATAACTCCCTAAGCAAAACGGTATGCGCGGATTCTGACAGCTGGAATTAGCGGCGGAGAAACACCACACATGTTGATAAATTATTCAAAAATCGATCATTCATGGCTATGTTTTTGATTAATCATCATTTATTATTTTGATTAATTATTGCTTATTATTTTGGCATTAACTTTCACATGATACATGCCGTAGAGCAATGCATATATTGCATGTTCAGAGCTGTTGTAATGCACGTGGGACAAGAGAAGACATTGAGATTAATAATGCCTAATTTCAATGATTATGTTGACACGACTTTTAAATAGTTGGATCATTTTTTAGAACTTTATGTAATTTATAATTTTATTAAACGATTGGATAATCATTATCTATAACATTTTTCATAGTTATTAACATTAAGTTAAGAATTAATGTTAATAACATCAACAAACCCTACTTATCCCATTTCTAATGTTAATGTCACCTAAAATTTTATCACTAATATTTAAATGCATTACTATTAATTTAAACATTTTTTTTGGTTACTAAATGTTTGATTAAACATGAAATGTCATATGAATTAATATTATTATACACCCTGATTCATGCACATAAATACCACACCAATGTCATGCTATACATTCATTATATACACAATTATGAACATGCATGTTTTTCTCCTTTTTTAATTCTTACCATAATCAAGTTGCCATTTTAAGAACTTTATGTTCCTCTAATAGTTGGCCTTGATTAATGTTACTAGACTAATTTCGCAGTATAGTTTGTTAAAACATCAGTATTAGTATTTTTATACAGTTTTAAAAGTCTGATTTTTCTCACAGTTTGTGAAGTTTTTTCTGTCCTCCCAAATTATACCATTTCTCATTCGGTTCGTCATCTTCAAATGGTTTCTTAGAGGATGATTCATCATCTTTTGCATATAAGAGAGAAAAAAAAAAGAAGAAGAAAAAATGTTTTATATAGTTTTAAAGTATTTAAGATCAGTATAAAATATTTCATCAGCATATACATACTTTACTTTTATTATTTTTTTCAGTGAAGCAATATATCTCTGGTTAAATATATGTCTTATATTTCCATGAAATACAATTTTAAATTGTTGACTCTTTTTAGGACGCAGGGTCCCGTGTTGTTCTTGAGCTTATATCGCGAGTAAAGATTATATTTTCAAGAGGAATGTACAGAAGAAGATGATGGATGTATTGTTAAAGCTGGGATTAATTTCTAACTGCATATTTACTCGGGATCCCCTGAACACGAGAGAGAGAGAGAGAGAGAGAGAGAGAGAACAAGAGAGTGATCACTTTGATCCCCTCGAACATCCCTTTCATATATGAGAGAAAAAGAAACAAAAAATTACATTCCATGTTGTACTACGTTTGTTCGCGATATCTTCATGAAAATATCACGATGTAAGTGCCAAGCAACACCATAAGTAGGGATGGATGCATATACCCTGATGTAATCATAATCTTTTTCAATGTTTCATTTGTCATTTACTAGTTCAACTACTTCGCGGGTGGGTTTAGCTAAGACCATAGGTGGGCTTAGCTCGATCACTCATAGCAGCAGGGCTTAGCTCGATTCGGTGATACGGGCCTTTGGGACCTATGAATTCTAATATCTTACCTAAGTGCAGGCCTTCCCTAAGTCAGTATGACAGTATTTTGGGCGTACAGAGATGAAATATTTAGTGTCTCATAGATAATTAATGTGACATAACCTTATTAGATTAGCAGTTTATATTAATTAAGCTAATTTAAACCTGAAAATAAGCATTTAATTAGTCCTACGATAACTAGATGCCCTACCTCTTTCATAAATTCTTTCAGTTTTGTAATTTGTTGGTGATTTTTATATATTAACAGTAAAGAAAAGAGGTGAGTGAGCCAAATCACCAAATGCACAAGTGGGAGGGAGCTTTTGCTGCCACTTTGAAAGATGCCTTATCCTTATCTCTAGATGGTTACAATGTTATGGCTTTCACATAATTGAAGGAAGTTAAAATGAAGGAGATGTAGTTTAGGATATGTTAGCTAAAGTTTAAAAGAAATTTGTTTTTATATGCCTTAGAGTTATTTCCTCGGGTACCTATGGTTGAAGTTTCATTTTAGATCTAAATGCCGTTTTGGTGGTGTGCCTTGAAAGCTTCATTTTTATCTTTCAAAATATAAAGTTAAACTATCTACCCTCCATTATAAGTTGAAGAATGTGTAGGTCTCCAAATATAGACATATGTATACCAAAAATACGTTGGCATGAATCTCGAGACAAAGGGGCGGCCGACCGCGCAACCGGTCGACCACAGCTTCTAATGACCGACGAATCAGATACTAACGAAAGAAATATGGGAAGAACGACCGGAAAAGCCTGCCAAAAGGATTTCGGCCCCTAGAACGACGGTTGACTCTCTTCGAATCAGTTGTCCGATGATTCAACCTCGAATCAATTATTGGCAAGCTAAAAGCATGACAAGCAATTGATGATCTTATCACCATCTTATTATACTCAAAATATTCTTGTAATTACTAAAAGACACCCCTAAAAGGCTAATGATGAGGGGCATAATTGTAATTTTGTAAGATTAGGATTCATTCTTATAGAGATGGGTCAAAATCATGAATAGAGGTTAGAAATTCTTTACTGTTTTCTACTATATTCTCTTTTCAGTGTGAAATTCTATACATTGGGTGTGTTTCCCGACACTTTTGGATTCAATATCCTTTAAGGTGCGGCGAGCGTGCAAATATACCATCAACAAGAAGAAGAACTCAACCACAACAACAACAAGAACCTAGTCAGAGGAACATAACATATGCAGCATGCAGTAGGGAATTCATGGAAGAAATTATTCAACATGACTTGTAAGACCCGAGGAATTAAATCATTAACCCGATATCAGAACAATTCACAGAAGTACTCAGAGTGGTAGCTGCCCTAGGGGCGGTCCCAGTTCCAGGAGGAGGACCGACTCAATAAGAGGCACCCAACCCACCTCAAGGGGAGTTAACTTCCAGCAAACAACGAAAGAAGAACAATTCACCTGCACAAGAAGTCCGATGATGTCTTATACTAAGAGAGCATCGGATTTGCCCTTGTGGAGGAGAGGAATCGACCAATGCCAACAGAGTCACTATGGCAGCCGAAAAATAACTTCTCACTACAAGTCTCGGGGGTTGAACCCCTGAAGAAGTTTAAAATGTCTGTCTTAGAGACATACAAAGGACGATCATATCCTAACGATCACCTCACGTCGTTTTAATCTTCCATATGCCTAGTAAAAGTATCTGACGCTCTCAATTGTAAACTATTCTTTACAATTTTGAGGTCATCTGCACAAAGATGGTTCATCGGGTTACCCGTGGGGTGATCACATGTTTCACATAATTCAGGAGGCTCCTTCTAGCTCAGTTTTTCAGCACTCTGATACCCAAAAAGAGCATTATGATCCTTATGACAACTGAAACAAGGAGTGGATGAGAGCTTGAGATCAATTATTGCAAGGTTCAGAGGGAAACATTGGATGTGAAAGACTTCAAGCTCAACATGGCCCAGGCCACACTAACCAAGGGGGTATGGTCAGAGAGGTTTTGCTTCGACCTTGACCTTGCGGAGCTGCAAAGTCTGGCCAAGTTGTTAGAGATTTCCAATAAGTACATAGCTGCCTATGAAAATGTCCCTGTACCTATAAGACAACAGAAGGTAACTAAGACAGAATGAACAACAAATCATCCACCCACGCCACGAAAACTACCTCAGTAACAACTCCACCTATCATCACGAGGACTAGAGGAGAAAGATAAAGGCCCAACACCACTAATTATCCCATTATCATGAGCAACTCTTGTACAACCACGTGGTTCCTCGGGTAGACCCATTGAGGGTGTCCATGGTAGAATTAGTGGGCGCCATTCAAGACAAAGAATTCTTCAGGAAAGCACCACTAATGAGAACTGAAGCCTTTCTCTAGGATAGTAGGAAATACTGTAAGTATCATAGGGATGATGGGGACAGACAAAATAATGGTGGCACATCCAAAGCCTTATCAAAGAGTTGATAAAAGAGGGAAAGCTGAAAGAATTCGTCGCCCTTAGAGTCCCGAACTAAAGACAAGGCAAAGCTCATGTGGGGGGAATAACCGACGGACCTGTTCGCACAAACACCATCCATATCGCAGGCTATGTGCCCACCATCTTTGGAGGGAGCGAACCACCTAGGAGAACAAGCTGAAAGAGGCAATAAAAATGGAAGCTCCGCGCCACGAACATCGTCTCAAAACCCAAGGGTCACACACCAATTTACTTTAGAAATGAGGACCTGACGTTGAAGGGAAATCCCTATAATGATGTTATTGTGATAACAATTATAATTAATAACTATCACATAGGTAGTGTTCTCATTAATACAGGGAGCTCAATAAATGTGCTATCCAAGTTGGTCTTCGACAAGCTAAGTTTCATCACCGATCAAATGACTATATCAGTCGGGCCATTGCACAACTTTTCTAGTGAAAGGAAAGAGGCGCTATGAGTGATCGGGCTCCCAGTAAGTTGGAGAGAAAATGAGAAGCAGCTTACGCTGACAGAGGATTTCCTCATGGTGGATTCCCCCCGATCTACAACACTATATTCGGGCGACCGCTCCTGAATGATTTCAGAGTTGTAGTCTCCACTTACCACATCATTGTAAGGTTTCCTAAAGACGGGGAAATCATCACATCATGATGACCTGGAATAGTCCCAAGTCTGGTACTTATGGGCCATTAACAATGTGGTGCACGATCTCCTCGACATTCAAAACTAAAGAGGAGGCATCCTCGAGACAAATGAGACTACCCTTGAGGTCCTGACTATCGAGGTAGAGCCAAGTAAATGTTTCCAAATTAGTGAAGCTTTTGTTGCAGGCCAGAGGAAGCTGCTGATCCAGAGCCTCTAGGAAAATCAAGACATCTTTGCATGGACGACAGCTGAAATGCCTGGTGTACCGATCGACACATCCTGTCACAAATTGAATGCAATCCATCAGCTCGACTCGTGAAGATGAAGACTAGAAGCTCAGCTATGATACTGGTCGGGCCCATACGGGAGGAGGTATGAAAGTTGGAGGAAGCTATATACATTCGAGAAGTAGAGTACCCCACATGGGTCTCTAACACAGTGACGATGCAAAAGGTTAATAAATGAAGGATGTGTGTGGACTTCACCAACCTAAATTTCACCTGCCTAAAAAAATTCCCACTCGCTTTCAAGAATTGACGCCCTTGTGAATTCAGAAGTTGGCCAATCAGTCTTAAGTTTCCTTAACTAATTCTTCAGGTATCATCAAATCAAAATGCACGATGCATATGCGGAGAAAACTTATTTTATTACATGTGAAGAGTCTATTGTTACAATGTATTGCTCTTCAAGCTTAAAAATACGAAGGCAACTTACCAACACCTCATGAATGTAATTTTTTCTAACAAAAAAGAAAATAACATTGAGGTGTACATCGATGATGTGTTAGTTAAGAGACTGTCGGTCGTGCAACATATTAAAGATCTAAAAGAAACTTTTCAATTACTCAAAAAATTTAAAATGAAATTAAGCCCATTGAAATGCATCTTTGGAGCTTCGATGGGCAAATTCCTAAGATGCTTGCTAACCTCCGAAGGCATAAAAGCTAATCCAAAGAAGATTCAAGCACTCCTTGACATGCCACCACCCGAAACACCAAGAAAATTTAGAAAATGGCCGACCGAATTGCAGGGTTAAGCAGGTTCATTTCCAAATTAGGGGACAAGTGCACCCCGTTCTTTAAGGACTGAGAAAAGCTAAGCGTTTCAGGGGACAACTGAATGAGAAGAAGCCTTAAAAAATCTCAAGCAGTTCCTCGCCTCCCCCTTCTTCTTCAAAGCCCGAAACCGAAGGAAAAACTTTACATTTATTTGGGGGTCAACCCCCAAGCCGTTAATTCAGTCCTAGCTAGAGAAGAACTTGAACAATAATACCCAGTATACTATACTGATCAGGTCCTAAAACATGTTGAACTCAGATATCCAATAATAGAGAAGTTGACTTTCGCCTTGGTCATTCAGCACGTAGGCTTCCACCTTATTTCCAAATACATCCCATAATGGTGATCACCAACCACCCTTTAAAGTCTATCCTCAATAGGCCAAAGGATTCCGGTGGACTGCTCAAGTGGCCGTTGAGCTCACAGAGCTTGACATCAATGAGTTTGATATCTCATTTCAACAAAAAAAAAAAAGAGATTTTTTTTGAAATGTCAAATATTTGTGATATATATACATATACATATATATATATATATAT
>NW_018164953.1:257922-280256 GCF_001263595.1 Phalaenopsis equestris | reverse complement strand
ATATATATATATATATATATATATGTATATATATGAAAATTCAGGTGTATATATAACGAGTGGTAAGTGGCTGTGACCCCCTCTTATAAATAATGACTAAATACACATTTTCATTTTATTCTCTCTCTCTCTTTTTCTCTATTTATCCACCTCTTTGTAAAATTACATACAAATTTGACTAAAATTATGAACGTCTAAGTAAATTTTTTAATTAAAAAATTCATAATATATATATATATATATATATATAATTATCACATTAAATAAAGAAAAGAAAACATGTCATCCACGTGCCTCCGGCACATGGTCCAATAGGGTCGTGCTCCCCGCAACCCAAAAGGTGATCAGCGGTCCCTCGCCGGACTCAATAAAGTTAAATAATCCTTTGTGGGCCACACAGCCCGGCCATGGCCGCCCGACACATTCAACCCTCCTCATCACCGTCAATTCCCATCACTGAAACCATCAAATTTCTTATCTTTTTTAATAATTAATTTTTTAACATAAAATAAATAAAAAAAATGGAGGGCAAAATAGTCATAACACTATAAGCATTTTGAAGCTGGGTTGTGAACCGACGTGGCAACTCAGGGTGCATCACCGCCGACGAACTAAACACCCCACCCCCACGGCCCAACCCCATCCATTCAATTTTTACGATTGCCCTTTTGCACAACATAAAATATTTTTTTTTTTTTTTGCAAAAACAAATATAAAATTAGGAAGCAATACCCCTCTCCTCTCTCTCTGATCGAACAGAGAGCGACAGAGAGAGAGGGAATCATCCATCGATCGATCGATCTCTGTATATTGAGTCCGGCGCCCGGGGGGATCCGGCGCCCGCCGCCGGTGAGATGAACTCCGATACGGTGTCGACGGGGAAGTCGCTACTTGAGAAACCCCTGAACCTGCTCACTGAGGACGACATCGCGCAGATAACAAGAGGGAATGCCGTCGATTCCTCAAAGATAGAGGTTATTTTCAGTTTCTTCTGTTTCCGCTACTTCATGCGCTGTTTCCGTTTTGTTTTTATCACTTCACTTCGGAAATCGCGGGAGCGAGTCTTCTGGTGCTGGTCTGATCAATCTATCATGGTACAGGTATGCGCCGCCCCTCTTGGAACAAATCGCAGGCGATCCAGCAAGTGATATCTCTCAAGGCCCTTCTCGAGAACCGATCGGATCTAGACGATTCCTCCGCCGCCGTGAGGATCCGGCGGAAACCGCAAATCAGCCCTCCTTCTCCGTCACTCCTCACCCCGACTCACGTGAGCCCTAGCTCATAGATCAATTTGTTTTCCAGATGGGCAACTAAGTTACTCTGTTTCTTCTCTACAATCTTTTTGGTAGACTTCACTCCCTTCACCAACTGAGGACGCGAGCAGAAGCGGCGATTCGAGGAGTGTGCCGCCACGAGAGAAGGATCCCTCGCCGTACCGGAGAAAAGACCCTCTCCCCCCTCTTCTCACCGCCGGCGATGTACCATGCCTTTCTCCCTCCGCCGGAAAATCGCAGCTCCCGCAGCAGATTCACTTCCCACCTCCTAAGTATTCCTTTTCCCCATTAACATTCCCATTATTCTAAACTGCACTCCCTCATCTTCTCTCTAATGTGCATCTGTGATTCGCTCCCCCTTTTTACAGGGCGTTTTCCGGCGAACCTTTAGGGCAGCTTACGATATTCTACGGCGGTAAGGTGAACGTCTACGACGGCGTGCAGTCGGCGAAGGTAAATTCTCTCCGCCGGTTGAACCGGAGGAGCTAGACCGGTCCTTTTCATGCACCTGACCCGATCCGGTTTAACTTGCAGGCTCGTGAGATAATGCAGCTTGCGGCCAACCCTCATACGTACGACTCAACGATTATAGCTCCAATATCGTCCGGTCTGTCTTACCTAAATCGGTTTCCTCCGGCTTATACCGGACCGATTTGGGCCGGACCATCTGCCGGCGCTCCGGCAGGTATCCCGACCGCCGTTTGATTATTTGTCTGTATTTCCTGTAGTCATGTGCTATCCGTCCATTTGATCTCGATCGAACGGCTGTGAGCTTTCAGGAAAGTTGCAGCGAAACTTGAAAGGCAGCTCGGACGAGGGAATAGCATCGCGGGAACCTTTGCCGGGTAAGCGAATGCAAATTGGAATTTTTAAAATTTTTCTTGCAGCAACTGCTGGAAATTTTCTTTGACAGTTGACTGTTTGCTTTGTTATCCATTCACTACTAAATAGGAGAAATTAGTTTAATTAGTTAAAAATTAAATTGCATTTATTTTATTTATTGACGATTCATTATGACTTGTTTCTTACAAAATCTTGATTTTTTTTTTGTATATTACACTCATTTATGAACTATGAAAAATTAAGCAGTGGACTTCTCATTTTCGTAGATTAAGAATGAAGTTAGATTTAAACAAGTGTTATATATTTTTCTGTTAATAAAAAAATGGACATTTACATACATATCACTCAATTCCTATACATTTACATGTAAAGATTGCCATCCTTTTAACTAGAAAAAAAGTTGAAATGCGCCTCTTTTAAAGTGGTATGAATGTAAAAATTGAAGTTTTAGATTATAGATATGTAAATACATAAGAATTAAATGTCATGCATGTAAATCTTCCCATTAAGAAAATGCATTATGTCCTTCACTTGATGAGGCCCTCCTAATCTTGTGGTGAAGGGCAGGTTGACGGCGACCATCGATGCTTTGTTCGGAGTTGGGAATTATTTTCGTCCTTGACGTTAATGGGCCGCAGGATGTGATTGCCGCACATATAGGTCCCGATACGTGGGACCAGCATCGTTTTGTCCGGTGATTATATTGGTCCCCACTGGGACTCCACTTCCATTTCAGCCCTCTGGATTTCGAATCTCTACTCTCTCAAAGGAATTGTCTTGTCTGTCTCAAGTACTAATTATCCATAAACCTTCTCATCATCTAATGTTTAGAACCAGAGCAGGAATTAATCACACTTGTTAAATGAAAGATTGTATTTTTGAAGTCTTAAATTTGTGATTTATCACCTTCATTTTATTAAAAAGGGGTCATTATTATACCATAATGCTTGATTAAGAGAAATCCTTGGGTTAAAATTTAGCTAATTTGCCATTTACTTCTTGCTTTCAAACAAGTTTTGGTATGCTATTATCTATTGACTCATGTTATGCAAATTATGGAAGTAGCAAGATTTGTTTGCGGCAATGTAATTTATTTTTTGTGATAATATGTTATTAATGGTTGCATTGGGTGCCACTTGTCTAGTTCAAGCTCAGCGTAGATATTTATTTGGTGTCGAAGCGATGCTTTACTTTTAGATATTAATGGCACCATTTGTTTCAATCAGTTCATTACTCGCCGGACAACCCTAAACAGCTATGGGATATGTAAAGGGGAAGAGAAGAGGGTGGATCAGAAATTCCTGTTATGGTGTTAATGACATGGGAGTTATTGCAAATGGACCACCATGGACCCGGGGACATGTATTGTCATTCATAGTGGCCCATGTCTTTTTTAACAGTTGGTCCTTAATAATAATATTAATTTTCTGTCATAGCATTATCCGAAGTTAGCGGAATTTACATATTTTGCTTCTCTTCTTCAATGATGATGCCATTTTTAATATAATAATATAGAAGCAAAGATACGAGGTTCGTTGCTATAAGAGGACTCATAATGAAGTCAACGAAAGCCTATAAAACTATTGTAATTTTAGTTGATTTTTTCAACGAGCTAATGTTTAACCTGCTTGTCACAGAGTGTCCAACGAGTAGAAAAGCATCGCTTAAACGGTATCTGGAGAAAAGAAAAGATAGGTATAGATTGCTTTTATGAAATTGAATTATTGAACGTGCAGGAAATAGGATCACTGCCTTCATATTGGACATATTTTCACTAACAATATCTTATTGGAAGGTACAAGGGAAGAAGGATAATTGAAGGATCATCTTCAAGCTTGGAACTGTTGTACATGAGTCAAAAATTCAGTGGGCCTGGACAAAATGAACTTTCAAGCAGGAGCAACAGCAGCTCGTCCATGCAGCCCAGGCCACCTTGCCCACCATTCAGTTTGTGCCCCTCCATCGATACAAAGAAGCTTGGATTCTCTGCTGATCTCAATGAGGATGGTAATTAAAAAGAAATATATTTTTAAGTGAATTCTTTCATTTTTTAGAATAAAAAGTGCCATTTATATAAATATATAGCCTCTCTTTAGTGAAAGCTGACAAGTTTTTGACAGGACCTATGCACTGGTACGTTGTGCACCTGGTGTTTTTTGGCTGGCACCTTGATTGCACCTGTCAGACTTTCATCAATAAATTCTTTGCATCATTTCACCTTCGCCTTAGTCTGCAATTTTTTTTTATAATTCCGGTCCCCTACTTCCATACTGTATGCAAATATATCTATATATGTAAATTATAAAATATGCAAATACAATTTGTGATGTGAAGAGGATATTTTTAACTATTTGGTTGCAGATTTTGGCCCTTATATTTTTGTTTGGTATATTTTAATGCGTATGTCTACAATGTTATTCTTTATATATTCTTTATTTTTTTGTAAATTTTGAACTGAGCATTTGTGTTAAAATATTCTTAAACTTTTGCTGTGGTTGTTTGGCTTTGCTAAATGCATCATGTTAACCTCTGGTGGAATTCTGCTTTCTTCGATTGAAATGCAGCTTTTCAATACAGTTTTGTATAAATTAGATTTCCAACTTAAAAAAAAAAAAAAAACTTTGGTACCTAAAATATATTTATAGTTATAGAAAACAGATATCCTAGAACTAACGTTTTGAATAGAGCCCATCTTTTTTTATTTTTATTTTTTTCATTTTTTTGTGATTTTAATTAGTATGTGGCTTTTATCTCTTTCTGGAAACGCTACGGTTAAGTTGTAGTCTTTCCTGGCAACATCTACTTTTGTAGCTGAACTATAAAATAACGTTGTTTTTAATCATCTTTTGCCATTTCAGTATTGCCTTTGTAAAATGCCCGTTATTGGATGGGCTCTTCAAGCTGCAGTGAAAAGGGTTTTACCCTTTGTTAATCTGTTTAGAATGCCAATTGTTTTTGTAGATTACAGGGGACTGTTTATATAATATATATATATACATACAGCTATATACATACATCTATATAGATGTTAAATCTTTTTAGCCGTAGGGTCTCATATCTTTTATGGGATCATGCAACCTGGGAGGAACCCTATATGGAAGGTATGGAAGGGGAGAATGATCCAGTCTTCCAAGCCTGGATTCTTAGTTTTTCTCTAGAGTGGAGGTTGAGGATGAAATAAACAACCAGGGAGAGATAGAGAGAGTCTGATCCCTTTTCCAGATGGGAGGATGCAACTATTTATTGTCACAGAGATGGTCTTTAGCCTATGCTAGTGGCTTACACCAAGAAAGAGAGAGAAAATAATGCTAAATTGCAGGCTATGCAGTGTGAAGCATGTCCACAACGTGCCAACATGTAGTATGGACGTCAAGGGCCTCGTCAATGGTCCTGGATGTATGTCAGTCTTTCGAAGTTGATTCTTACTTTAGCTGTTTGTCAATCCCAAGGACCATCAACCGGATGAACTTAGTAGACTGGTTGCCTGCTGGAAATGTGACAGTTTATACATCAACAATTGGCAAAGAGGCTTGATAGGTAAGTCGATTTGGCAAGTCAGTTCGGCAAGTCACTTCTACGGGCCCCAATAGGAGAGAGTAAATGCATGGGTCACGCTTGTTGATGAGTGAACCATGTGATCCTTTGAGTAGATCCATGAGCCGTGGCGCGGATCAGATTACCTATTAATTTTTTAGTCGACTCAAGGGTAATTATTTTATATATATATAATCTTATTGATACTTAATAGGAATCCCTTCTGAAAGTGCGAAGGCTCACATAATGTTTTGTGGATTTTTTTATTTTTTATTTCGAATAATAAATTAGCTTTCAGCTTTCTTTGTTTAATAATAAACATCAGTTCGTAGCTATCTCACTGCAAATAAAGCCTTATGCTTGTTCTACTATAGATCATGTATTTTGCTCAATCACTTATGATATTCAACATAGATGGGTGAGTTATTTTGATATATTTTTTAATGGAGTTTCTGAAAATACGATCGACCTCAGTAATCTTAATATCGTTAATAATAATAAAAAGTTTAATTTTTTCGTCGCATTAGTAAAAAAGAAGATGATGAGACTTTAAAGAAAATCAATGGTGGAAAATCTGTAGGACCTGATGATATCCCAATTGAAGTGTGGAAATATTTAGGAGATTTGAGTGTTTCTTGGCTTACTAAGCTCTTTAATATTATTTAAAAAACTAAAAAGATGTCTGAGGAGTGAAGGAAGAGTATTTTGGTCCTCATTTTTAAGAATAAAGGTGATGCACAAGAGTGTACAAATTATAGAGGAATTAAGTTGATGTGCCATACCTTAAAATTATGGGAGAGTAATTGAAGATAAGTGAAAACATATTACAAAGATTTCTCATAATCAATTTGAATTTAAGTCGGATTGGTCTCTACTTGGAAGCTATACATTTATTGGAGGTTTGATAGAGAAGTTTAGAGATAATAAGGAGGGTCTACATTTGATTTTTATTAATTTAGAAAAAAACTTACGATAAGGTTCGAAGAGATATCTTTTGGAGAGTTCTTGAGAAGAAATGTGTTGATATGACTTATATTCAAGTTATTAAAGATATGCATACTAAAGCTGTTACTTGTGTTCGAACTGAAGGAGGATTGACCAAATATTTTCCTATTTCTGTTGGATTACATCAGGGATCGATTTTAAGCTCCTATCTTTTTGCTTTAGTTATGGATGATCTTACTGGACATTTACAGGAGGATGTACCCTGGTGTATGCTTTTGTATGCTTTTTGCTGATGATATCTTTCTCAAGATAAGATGAGAATAAGATGAGAGAAAAAGCCCAGGAAGCCCAGGAAAAACTTGAAGTATAGAGGTCTACATTGGAGTCTAAAGGCCTTCATTTGAGTAGAACTAAAATTGAATACATGGAATGTGATTTTAGTAATATTAGCTCTAGTGACAGGAGTGTAATTTTGGGTTATCAAATTATTAAAATGTGCGAACGATTTAGATATCTTGGGTCTGTTGTTCAAAGCGGTGGTGATATGATGGGGATGTTAATGGTAGAATTCAAGTTGGTTGTTGGATGTGGAGGAATGCTTCGAACCTTTTGTGTGATAGAAAAGTACCGCTTAGACTGAAAGGAAAATTTTATAAGATTATAAGATCTGAAAGGAAAATTTTATAAGATGGTGGTGAGACCTGAAATGCTCTATGGCGCTGAATGTTGGCCTTTAAAAGAGAAACATAATACTAAGCTAAGTGTTGCCGAGACTAGAATGATTAGGTGGATGAGTGGTTTTACACTTAGAGACAAAATGCGAAATAAATATATCCGTGATAGGGTTGGATATCCGTGATAGGGTTGGTGTAGCTCCAGTGACGGAAAAAAATAGAAAGAGTCGTCTTAGATGGTTTGATCACATTAAACGTCAACCTCCTAATGTGTTCGATTAGGAGAGTAGATGTTTTAGATTCGACTTAAGTTAAGAAAGACAGGGGTAGACCTAGGAAAACTTGGGCTTATTTTATAAAAAATGATCTTAATTTATTAGAAATAAATGAAAATATGATACTAAATAGCATGTAATAGAGAAAAAGGGCTTTGTTGTTGTTGTACTGATGATATTACTTTGCTTGAGCTCTTTTTTGCTTTCTATTAGAAAGTTGAATGTAAACTTATGCTCTCTCTCTTATTACTCAACGATTAACACCAAATTAATATATTTTTGCTTTTATAAGATTGACGACTGTGTTAAATCTTCTGATATTCAGCAAATAAACCTATCCACATTTGGTTTCTCCTCTGATTTTTCTTTCTGCACTCTATATGAAAACTTTGGGTTTTGTGAGATACTAAGCTGAACTTTTGCCTTGATATTTCTGCTCTTGTTCTCACAGGCGCTGGGGGCATTTGAGGGAGGGGTGGTGACGATTCCATACAACCACCACACCATTTTCTGCTTGATCGCTTCTTTTGTTCATGAGTGGCCACCATTGCCGTTCCCATTATCTCAACTTCGGTGGCAAGACGCGAACCCGAAGCGCACCATTGTCATTATTTTTGGCTCAAGTGATGCAGGTTCTTAAAATTGCTCAACCCAAAATGCTTGAGATTATATAGTTAAGCTGCTGAGTTTGCAGCTGAATGAATACTTCAGCCACAGATCCAAAGCGATAGATATGTGCCGGGAACTTCGCCCAAGAAATGCATTTTTCATGCCAAGTTGATCGGAGGAGTTTACTGGAGGTGGCCTTGAGATGCAAAGCTAAAGTTTTTCATGTTAATATGGGCTAAAATGTAAGTTCTGCTTTTTTTTTGTAGCATCAGGTAAGTAATTGTGCTGGAAAATGGCTAGTTAAATATGGCTGAAGTGAAGGATTAGTGTCTTAATATTCATAAGAGATTAGTTTGATGTTCTTTTTGTGTTGGTACAGTTAACAGTTCGTTGATAGTAGCATATAATATTTCCAACGGGTGGTATTGGATTTGAAAATATCAGGAAGCCCGTTATTTTTAAAGGAATGATAGTTTGGCAGTGGGGGGGTCCATTTGATTCGTTGGAAGTTGCCTTATTTCTATAAATGATCAAATTTATTAGATTATTGATTCCAAATGTTTGTAAATGATGTAAATTTATTAGATTCAACATATTATTAGAAATTTATATTGATTGCAAGTTTATAATTTCTGTTCGTTAGATATTGAAAAATGAAATTTGTAGATATGCATTTGTAGATATGCATTTTTTGTCTGATATTGAAAAATGAAATTTGTAGATATGCATTTTTTGTCTTTTTTTTTTTTTTTGCCCGAGTAGTATGTAATGAAGGGAGTTGAAGAAGCATGTGTTATTAAACCTTCTCTGCATGCAGCTTGGTGTTTTGGCTGAACTCCTTATGCATTATAGAAAAGAAAGTTACACAACAAACAAACAATCAAATACATTATGATTTATGTGAATAAAAAAAAAATGTGTTTGTTCACGTGAAGAGGTTATTCCACTATGAACAAGTTGGGAGGAAAGTAAAATTGGTCGAATAAGGGTTAGAACTTGGGAGATGCGCATCAAATTCACTGTAATCTCTTGTATATGATAGATGATTAGGATACACAAAGTAGAAATATTTTAAATATAGGAAATATCATGTATGTTGAATCTTAAATTTGTCTTTTGAAATACATGTCCTTAGAATTAGAGTTGAGAGGAGGGAAAAGAAAGCCGAGAGTCAAGAGTGGGTGAAAAGCTCCTTTATTAATGTTGTGACCACCCTCTATAGGGGTCTCAAAATGCAGTTACATAAAAAAAATGGAACAGTTATTATAACCACCCATATAATTGAATCGACTTGTCTGCCAAGTAAAAAATACATTTAAAATACAAGTGACACATTGTTTTGTCGATTAAATGATGTTTCAGGGATGATTGATTATGTCAGTTGATCGCGTGCAAAATCATTCCCTTCGAGGGATTCGATTGATTGATCATATGTATTCCTTTGATTTTGATGAGATGTCAGTTGGTCGATAGGTATATCGACCAGGTTCGTGTGGCTAGGCCGGTTGGTCAATCTGTTGTTCAGTCGGTCGACTGCTTAGCAAATATGGATCACACTGTTGGCTCAGAATTTCGATCGTTTGAAGGCTCCATCTTAGCCACTTGATCCCTTGAAGATGCATGTTTGATATTTTTACAATATACAATGTAATTAAATTTCTTCTAATTAGGTTTTATAAAATAGAAACGGTCATATAATTAGATTTTTTTAAAAATTGGGTCATCTAGTATTAGTCTTCCTAATACCTACATTTTCTAATTTATAATCATAAGAATTAGTGCTATTTATAATAATCTTTATCTCATCTTTCACTTTCACATAAGTAAGAGATGATAAAAAATGAGCTTTAGCACCCAACGATTGCACTAAAATGATTGCCTAGGTACACTCTCGAAGGAATCAAGTCTTGCAAGGTTTTTCAAAATACCCAAATGAACAATCAATGATGGGCTCGAATGTTCACAAAACTTCTACAGTATGTGAATTTTTGGACTAGTACTGTCTTTGTGAGTTCGTCTGTCCAATTCTTCTTCAATAGAATATCTTCGTCATCAATCAAGTTTCGAACAAAGTGGTTTCTCGCATCAATGCACTTATTACATGCATAATGAACTTGATTTGTGGTTAATGATATCATACTCTGATTATCATAAAACATCATTAGAGACTTCTGATTAACCCTCAAGTCATCAAGTAGCCCTGCATTCATATCACTTTCTTCATTTCCTCCGTAATTGACAGTACTCAGCTTTGCTAGTAGACAAAGCAACAATGAACTGAATAATTATCTCCAATGCATTGAACCTCCTACTAATATGATTAAATAGCAAGCAATAGACCCGTGTCTATCCCGTATTAGCTGCACAGTCTGAATCAGTATAGCTTGCACACAAATCAATAATAGATGACTGTCTTTTAAACACTTTAACTGCTTCATAATCCCTTTGATGAATCAGATAAATAAGAGTGCATTACTACATACAAATTAAAAATATTTCAAATAGGAAAATTCATATAATTAGATCTCTAATTAGGTTTCACAATTTAAAAAAGATCATGTAATTAGATTCTTTTCAAATTAGATTACCTAATATTAATCTTCATAATACACACTTCCTAATTTACAACAATTAAACTCAATACTTTCCGCAACATACATATATTCCAATGTGAGGTGTAGTAGAAATCTATTTTGGTGTAAAAAAACCAAGTCTTAATGCAATAAATACATAAAATAAATAAATAAATTCTTTGCATGTTGTTAAGGGGAAGAGTTTGTTTTATTGTTTGAGTGTATGCTTTAAATGTTAGTTTTGCTATGTAATCTTGAATTCATCAGCACCACAATGTTCATCTTGAAATGTTGGAGCAACTTGTCTCTCCTTTTTTTTTGTTTTTAATTTGCATATATTGATAGTTCTTATGTAAATATATATTTAACACTTAAAGTTTGATATTATATTTATAACATTTTTGTGACTTAATTTTTTTGTATGAAAATGATGTATTTCACTTTTAAGTAATATTGATTTTTTAATGTAATATTAAATAATTGAATGATTTGCAAATAAATATGAAAGTTTAAATGTTTGATGTATGAATGAATAAGAATTGTGTGATATATGTGTAATAAACTCGGAAATGATTCATCATTCAACTTCCGAAGAAACTAATTTTAGTATTTTTTTTCCTTGGCATATTTTAAAGAACTTGTACATCGCCTAATTAAAGCGAGTGGTGTATATGAGTGTCATGAAAATAATGAATGATCAATGTGTGCTCTCATATCTCGTGTTGAAAAAAAAATTTCTCTGTTGATGAGCATCGCTGAATGTTGGGCTTCCAAAAATTATAACGAGAGAAGGAAGGGGGAGGTAATGACTCGTTGAGTTGATTTGGAATAAGAATGTTGAGTAATTACTTGAAATTTATTTAATTTAAAATTAGATATTTTAACTATATATAATTCATTAGGTGTCCTGTGGGAAGCACTAACATGCATATAAATATAAGTCTTCATCATCATAGGATCACACACTTTTAGCTTCTTTGAGTCATCATTATTAAAAAAACATTCAAATTATTCAACTTTTTTCCCTATCATACATGACAAATTATCAAAAACATGAACAAACAATATGAATGCTTTATTATAATAGCGAGTGAACAAGATTATGTTTATTATTGAATGGATATAGTTTCACACTCTTTGAAAAGATGCTTGAGGTTTATGTAATAACATGCATCTAACAATTACTTCTAGTATTTATTTCAAATGAAAAAGATCAATAATCATATTCTTACTGTGCATCTTATTAGGTTTATCATAATTAAGCTGTACTAATCTTGAATGCTATATATCAATAATATCAAACTCAAGAATTCTTAAAGGGCATATTATTATTGTTATTATTATTATTATCATATTGTGCTTGATCGTGTGGTAAATTTGGAAAGAAAGGAAAGAGGCCAAATATTTAGTTGTTAAAATGAATCATTTGTGTATTATTTGGCACATTAATGTGATAGTTTTATTTTTACATAAAGTTAATTTGATTGGTTATAAAAAAATTAAAGATTGTAAGGAGTTGGCTAGATATTTTGATATTGAGATAGATGCTCAACTTTACAAATCTATAACTAATGTAGATTGGATTAAACTTGAGAGAGGTTGCGTGATAATTCATCCTGATGGCTCTATCTCGAAAGATTTCTTCGGACTTGGGGGTTTAATTAAAGATAACTTGAATAATCTATTTTTGGCCTTTGAGGGTCCTCTTGATCAATGCAATATTCTTTTTTGTTGAACTCTATGCTCTAAACTACAGTCTTTATGTGGCTGATGCATTGGGATTTGATATAAATTGATGATTGAATTAGATGTTGTTTTGGCAATCCATTTGATCAACTCTTTTAAAGGATCTGTCTCAAAGATATATCTATCATTCTTACTTCCTTTGAATTTAAACTTAATTATATCTTTAATATTAATGGAAATTTACTTGTTCTCATAGTATTAATATTGTTCTATTTCTAAATATTAGTAACTTGAATTCTCATTCTAAAAAAGTCTTGTTTTACATAGTAATAGCTTAGTTTTGGATTTCTTTTTCATATTTTCTTTTCATAGCTATATTATCCTGATTTGTATCCTCTTCAACTCTGAAAAGTGAGTTGGTTGATTTGACTTTTTGGAAGGTACTACTTATTTTTATGGTATTGGAATATCAACAATATAAATGTTGTATACTATTTTCTTATGCTTAATTGTCCATTACCTTTGATAACACTATTGTTCTTATTTATGCATTGTGCGGCTCAGATTTTATTTCAGTGAATGATGTTGTGCTGAAGATCAGCATGACAATGTTTCCTTCTATTCTGAATTGTTACTATGAACATATCAGGGTAAAATGCCACAATGTTTTTACCCTTTTTTTTTTAAATATTAAAATTTCTCATACTTGAATCCTTATTTTTCTCTTCTTAGTTCCCAATTTTCATATATTGTTAATTATTTCTGCAAATCATTTAAATTTTTGATAGCATCGATCCCATTTTTATAAAATTTACTTGAAACTAATATTAGATAAGACAAATGCAATTTCTCCAATTGTCTATCGTGTCGAGAAATCACTAGCTAATTGTAGGGATATTTATTATAATTATGAGAATTTCCTTACTTCTCGTCTCATCCCGTGCATTTAGTTTTACTTTAGATGGTTGTGAATGAGAACATTACAATATGTTGAATCCTTTTAGGACGTGTGGTTCTGTATTGGCCGTGGGTTCATACAACATGGGAAAGATCCTATTTTAGGAGGAAGATTTGATAAAAGATGACGGATGTGTTGTTAGAGCTTGAACTCTCATCATCTTCTTTGAATCTCATAGGAGGAATAAATTGTATTTGAAGGAATGGTTTTTGATTCGAGTCAGAAAAAGAGCCAAGCGAGCCCCCCATTCCTCCGTTTCCCCCTATACTTAAGGAAAGCTAAATAACTAAAACATTTCATTCCATATGATACAACCTCTACCCACGATGACATGATGAAAATGTTGCTATGTTGGTGTCAGGCGGACATAAACATGGATCTACGCCTGTACGCATTCTAATATAATGTCGATCTTCTTTGGTAGCTAGTTAGCTCTCGGGTTTAGATCGACCATTTTCGCAAATAAGCTCGGTTCAACCACTTCGGCAGGTGGGCTCAGTTCGACTTTCGACAGGTGAGCTCAGTTCGAGAGTACTCATGCAAAAATATTGCTTGGGTTTATAATTTTGTATGGGTATACACAATCAATTAAATCTTAATAACAGAAGATAATCATAAGAAGTTTTAGACATCCAAATTAAAAACATTTTTTTTATTACTTTTCTTATTTCTTAATGTTATGTATAAAAGCTTTGCAACATTATTCCTTCGTACTGATGATTCCCTGGACTGCAACATGCCTCATATTACATGTTTGAAATCTTTAGGTGCTCGTAGGATGTGAGAATCAGTCCATAAATCGAAAAATATGGATTTTCAGTCATGATTGACACAGTAAAGTTATATGATTTAGAAAGTATAATATGTGATATCCCAAAACAGAAAATGGCAGGTGTTTCTACCCAGCAGCAGCTGAAGCAGATGGGAGCCATGCTTGCTCTCATAGAAAATAGCTGCCAAAATCATGCATGTTATTAACAAAATTTATAATAAACTCCAAATTATTTTAGTGGGCAAGTGTTTGAAATGATCTGTGAATAATTTGGTAATGTTTGGCTCGATTTGCATGCGTTTGCTTTTTTAGGTTGATTTTGATTTGAAGTTTAGCTTGATTGATTTAAAAAGTAATAAAATTTAATATGTATTAAATATGACAAAAAGTTCAATATAACAATATTATTGATATGCCACCGTATGCCACCGTCAAATTTTCATCATCCGACACGAATCTCGAGGTAAATCATGAATTTTGAGATGATATTTTAAGCATGAAACATTTAAATCTTGATAAAAAGACATTCAGAGCTCCGATTTTAGTAAACTTATAGTTAAACTGACCGGCTTGATGAGACAGACCTAATGCTATGAAAACTAGCGAAAACTAGTCCAATCTGAGTCAAATCAAGCTCAGATCAAGACATTAAACCACCCTTAAAAGATTTCTGAACACATTTGGAAAGTCAAACAGATGTCGACACTTGCAAGTTTATACTCGAATCGAGCGGCTCGACAAAATGAATCCAACGAGACCAAGATTGCTCAATTCTGATATCGTTAAGACACTCAAATGTCCATTAAACGCGACATGATCAAATGAAACTCTCTGGACCGCCCGATCAAAATAATTGATATTCCTGTATTAATTGCACCTAGAACACTATAAATAGACCCCCACCCCTCACATGAGGGGAGCCAGCTCAGCACCATCACCAACCGTTGTCGACCACCGCCGACTGTCGTCGACCTCCGCAAACCGTCATCGACCACCACTGACCACCATCGATCACCACCAACTAGACGTGATCTTTGACGTTGTAATCTGAAAAATATAGTTACCATTTTCTCGATTGTGGGATAAAGAATTTTTGTAATCATCAATTCAATAGTGGATTTCTGCAACTGGGCCAGACCCCGTGATGATTATCATAAAACATCATTAGAGACTTCTGATTAACCCTCAAGTCATCAAGTAGCCCTGCATTCATATCACTTTCTTCATTTCCTCCGTAATTGACAGTACTCAGCTTTGCTAGTAGACAAAGCAACAATGAACTGAATAATTATCTCCAATGCATTGAACCTCCTACTAATATGATTAAATAGCAAGCAATAGACCCGTGTCTATCCCGTATTAGCTGCACAGTCTGAATCAGTATAGCTTGCACACAAATCAATAATAGATGACTGTCTTTTAAACACTTTAACTGCTTCATAATCCCTTTGATGAATCAGATAAATAAGAGTGCATTACTACATACAAATTAAAAATATTTCAAATAGGAAAATTCATATAATTAGATCTCTAATTAGGTTTCACAATTTAAAAAAGATCATGTAATTAGATTCTTTTCAAATTAGATTACCTAATATTAATCTTCATAATACACACTTCCTAATTTACAACAATTAAACTCAATACTTTCCGCAACATACATATATTCCAATGTGAGGTGTAGTAGAAATCTATTTTGGTGTAAAAAAACCAAGTCTTAATGCAATAAATACATAAAATAAATAAATAAATTCTTTGCATGTTGTTAAGGGGAAGAGTTTGTTTTATTGTTTGAGTGTATGCTTTAAATGTTAGTTTTGCTATGTAATCTTGAATTCATCAGCACCACAATGTTCATCTTGAAATGTTGGAGCAACTTGTCTCTCCTTTTTTTTTGTTTTTAATTTGCATATATTGATAGTTCTTATGTAAATATATATTTAACACTTAAAGTTTGATATTATATTTATAACATTTTTGTGACTTAATTTTTTTGTATGAAAATGATGTATTTCACTTTTAAGTAATATTGATTTTTTAATGTAATATTAAATAATTGAATGATTTGCAAATAAATATGAAAGTTTAAATGTTTGATGTATGAATGAATAAGAATTGTGTGATATATGTGTAATAAACTCGGAAATGATTCATCATTCAACTTCCGAAGAAACTAATTTTAGTATTTTTTTTCCTTGGCATATTTTAAAGAACTTGTACATCGCCTAATTAAAGCGAGTGGTGTATATGAGTGTCATGAAAATAATGAATGATCAATGTGTGCTCTCATATCTCGTGTTGAAAAAAAAATTTCTCTGTTGATGAGCATCGCTGAATGTTGGGCTTCCAAAAATTATAACGAGAGAAGGAAGGGGGAGGTAATGACTCGTTGAGTTGATTTGGAATAAGAATGTTGAGTAATTACTTGAAATTTATTTAATTTAAAATTAGATATTTTAACTATATATAATTCATTAGGTGTCCTGTGGGAAGCACTAACATGCATATAAATATAAGTCTTCATCATCATAGGATCACACACTTTTAGCTTCTTTGAGTCATCATTATTAAAAAAACATTCAAATTATTCAACTTTTTTCCCTATCATACATGACAAATTATCAAAAACATGAACAAACAATATGAATGCTTTATTATAATAGCGAGTGAACAAGATTATGTTTATTATTGAATGGATATAGTTTCACACTCTTTGAAAAGATGCTTGAGGTTTATGTAATAACATGCATCTAACAATTACTTCTAGTATTTATTTCAAATGAAAAAGATCAATAATCATATTCTTACTGTGCATCTTATTAGGTTTATCATAATTAAGCTGTACTAATCTTGAATGCTATATATCAATAATATCAAACTCAAGAATTCTTAAAGGGCATATTATTATTGTTATTATTATTATTATCATATTGTGCTTGATCGTGTGGTAAATTTGGAAAGAAAGGAAAGAGGCCAAATATTTAGTTGTTAAAATGAATCATTTGTGTATTATTTGGCACATTAATGTGATAGTTTTATTTTTACATAAAGTTAATTTGATTGGTTATAAAAAAATTAAAGATTGTAAGGAGTTGGCTAGATATTTTGATATTGAGATAGATGCTCAACTTTACAAATCTATAACTAATGTAGATTGGATTAAACTTGAGAGAGGTTGCGTGATAATTCATCCTGATGGCTCTATCTCGAAAGATTTCTTCGGACTTGGGGGTTTAATTAAAGATAACTTGAATAATCTATTTTTGGCCTTTGAGGGTCCTCTTGATCAATGCAATATTCTTTTTTGTTGAACTCTATGCTCTAAACTACAGTCTTTATGTGGCTGATGCATTGGGATTTGATATAAATTGATGATTGAATTAGATGTTGTTTTGGCAATCCATTTGATCAACTCTTTTAAAGGATCTGTCTCAAAGATATATCTATCATTCTTACTTCCTTTGAATTTAAACTTAATTATATCTTTAATATTAATGGAAATTTACTTGTTCTCATAGTATTAATATTGTTCTATTTCTAAATATTAGTAACTTGAATTCTCATTCTAAAAAAGTCTTGTTTTACATAGTAATAGCTTAGTTTTGGATTTCTTTTTCATATTTTCTTTTCATAGCTATATTATCCTGATTTGTATCCTCTTCAACTCTGAAAAGTGAGTTGGTTGATTTGACTTTTTGGAAGGTACTACTTATTTTTATGGTATTGGAATATCAACAATATAAATGTTGTATACTATTTTCTTATGCTTAATTGTCCATTACCTTTGATAACACTATTGTTCTTATTTATGCATTGTGCGGCTCAGATTTTATTTCAGTGAATGATGTTGTGCTGAAGATCAGCATGACAATGTTTCCTTCTATTCTGAATTGTTACTATGAACATATCAGGGTAAAATGCCACAATGTTTTTACCCTTTTTTTTTTAAATATTAAAATTTCTCATACTTGAATCCTTATTTTTCTCTTCTTAGTTCCCAATTTTCATATATTGTTAATTATTTCTGCAAATCATTTAAATTTTTGATAGCATCGATCCCATTTTTATAAAATTTACTTGAAACTAATATTAGATAAGACAAATGCAATTTCTCCAATTGTCTATCGTGTCGAGAAATCACTAGCTAATTGTAGGGATATTTATTATAATTATGAGAATTTCCTTACTTCTCGTCTCATCCCGTGCATTTAGTTTTACTTTAGATGGTTGTGAATGAGAACATTACAATATGTTGAATCCTTTTAGGACGTGTGGTTCTGTATTGGCCGTGGGTTCATACAACATGGGAAAGATCCTATTTTAGGAGGAAGATTTGATAAAAGATGACGGATGTGTTGTTAGAGCTTGAACTCTCATCATCTTCTTTGAATCTCATAGGAGGAATAAATTGTATTTGAAGGAATGGTTTTTGATTCGAGTCAGAAAAAGAGCCAAGCGAGCCCCCCATTCCTCCGTTTCCCCCTATACTTAAGGAAAGCTAAATAACTAAAACATTTCATTCCATATGATACAACCTCTACCCACGATGACATGATGAAAATGTTGCTATGTTGGTGTCAGGCGGACATAAACATGGATCTACGCCTGTACGCATTCTAATATAATGTCGATCTTCTTTGGTAGCTAGTTAGCTCTCGGGTTTAGATCGACCATTTTCGCAAATAAGCTCGGTTCAACCACTTCGGCAGGTGGGCTCAGTTCGACTTTCGACAGGTGAGCTCAGTTCGAGAGTACTCATGCAAAAATATTGCTTGGGTTTATAATTTTGTATGGGTATACACAATCAATTAAATCTTAATAACAGAAGATAATCATAAGAAGTTTTAGACATCCAAATTAAAAACATTTTTTTTATTACTTTTCTTATTTCTTAATGTTATGTATAAAAGCTTTGCAACATTATTCCTTCGTACTGATGATTCCCTGGACTGCAACATGCCTCATATTACATGTTTGAAATCTTTAGGTGCTCGTAGGATGTGAGAATCAGTCCATAAATCGAAAAATATGGATTTTCAGTCATGATTGACACAGTAAAGTTATATGATTTAGAAAGTATAATATGTGATATCCCAAAACAGAAAATGGCAGGTGTTTCTACCCAGCAGCAGCTGAAGCAGATGGGAGCCATGCTTGCTCTCATAGAAAATAGCTGCCAAAATCATGCATGTTATTAACAAAATTTATAATAAACTCCAAATTATTTTAGTGGGCAAGTGTTTGAAATGATCTGTGAATAATTTGGTAATGTTTGGCTCGATTTGCATGCGTTTGCTTTTTTAGGTTGATTTTGATTTGAAGTTTAGCTTGATTGATTTAAAAAGTAATAAAATTTAATATGTATTAAATATGACAAAAAGTTCAATATAACAATATTATTGATATGCCACCGACAAATTTTCATCATCCGACACGAATCTCGAGGTAAATCATGAATTTTGAGATGATATTTTAAGCATGAAACATTTAAATCTTGATAAAAAGACATTCAGAGCTCCGATTTTAGTAAACTTATAGTTAAACTGACCGGCTTGATGAGACAGACCTAATGCTATGAAAACTAGCGCAATCCGAGTCAAATCAAGCTCAGATCAAGACATTAAACCACCCTTAAAAGATTTCTGAACACATTTGGAAAGTCAAACAGATGTCGACACTTGCAAGTTTATACTCGAATCGAGCGGCTCGACAAAATGAATCCAACGAGACCAAGATTGCTCAATTCTGATATCGTTAAGACACTCAAATGTCCATTAAACGCGACATGATCAAATGAAACTCTCTGGACCGCCCGATCAAAATAATTGATATTCCTGTATTAATTGCACCTAGAACACTATAAATAGACCCCCACCCCTCACATGAGGGGAGCCAGCTCAGCACCATCACCAACCGTTGTCGACCACCGCCGACTGTCGTCGACCTCCGCAAACCGTCATCGACCACCACTGACCACCATCGATCACCACCAACTAGACGTGATCTTTGACGTTGTAATCTGAAAAATATAGTTACCATTTTCTCGATTGTGGGATAAAGAATTTTTGTAATCATCAATTCAATAGTGGATTTCTGCAACTGGGCCAGACCCCGTGATTTTTCACTTTACGGGTTTTCCACGTAAAAACTTCTGGAGTCATCATCGTTTGTTTCTTTTTCATCTGTGTGTGTATTGAACTTTCGTACAACGCTAAGACAATAGTCTGTTACTCTGCCGCCGTGAATTTTCTATCACTTATCAATATATATTAAATTTATGTGATTAAAATGTTATATTAAATATTTTAAATAATTGTATATAATACAACTGTGTCAGGGGGGGGGTCATGGACGGTATAATAATTTTTATGTCGGGAGATCGAATCTCCTCTGACACAGTTGGCCTTAAGGAAATGGTACTTGAATTTTAGGCACATTAGAGGTGGCTGGAGACTCTTATAATAGCCACTCGGCATTATTCTCTCTCTCTCTCTCTCTCTCTCTCTCTTTTTATAACAAAATTAGAGAAAAGTGGGCCAAAAAAAAAAATGTAAATGGAAAGATATTACATAATCTAAGCTGCAGTACAAAGACATATTAGTTGGTGTTCGAGAATCTTTTTTTTTTTTTTTAATTTCCATGAGAACTTGTTCAAGATATAAATGAGCTAGCAGATGAGATCACTTAATATTATAGGTGCTGAATTCATATTTGTCATGTGGAGCGTGCCGAAAGTATAGAGCACGAAATTTGAGAAAAAAAGTAAGAGAGATATTTGCCCAACAGGAGACAAAGAGGGGTGTTACTGGGCTCTTTTGGCCCTTTTTTATTCCACTAAACTTAATAGTTACAAGTGGGAAGATGAGGAGAGTTCCCTTTACATGAGGGTTGAGAGTGTGTGTGAGAGAGAGAGATCATAGGGACTCTTTTTATACATGTCAATGATTCTCTATTTATATTAAAAAAAAGGACTGACAGATAATATTATAAATATGTCATTGCTTTATTGAGGGGTGTACACGATATTTTGGTCATTTCATTGATCGACTCTGCCGATCTTGAGCTTTTCTTTCGCTAAGACTCGTCTGCATCAGGTGACCGGAAGAGGTTGGCCGACTTGCTGGAAGTTGGTGGCCAACCCAATGTTGCTGGCTAGTTGGAGGTGGTCGGCCAAGGCATTCGATTTCAGTTGTCGGTTGGTGGCTAGCCCAATGTGGTCGGTCGGCTAGAGGTTATCGACCAGTGCGATTTGGAGTGCGGTTCATTTGGTATGGCGAGGGACATGTCACTGTTCTGTTATACAATAAATATAATTGGATAGAAATAATTTCAAACTGATGTGGTGATCTCATTCATACGCATTGCTCATGATTCCTTGGTGGATTAACCTGAATATTAGTACATAAATATTTGCTAAGATAACTCATTATTTAATTAACTTACAAAACCTTTAAATAATATTGTTCCATAGAATTCAAATATAGTTAGTGAGCTCGACTTAAATTGTAGAGGCAAACCATAACAAGGTTGGAAAAAGAGTAAATATAAATTCATTTGAAACATCTTGTATCATTTTGTTCTTCAATCTCTCTCTATCAATAGTACCATTGGAACCTCATTGTATGTATGTATATATATAGAAAGTGTGAGATTCTAAACTTTGGAAAGCTATTATTTCTGCCAGGGAGGTGGCTTCTCATTTTATTTATTGGGACATTGGGGATGGTAGCATCTCTTTCTGGAATGATGAACGGGTTATTTCTTCTCACCCCCACTTTGCCTAATACTGCTTATGATTCTAACTTTTTAGTTTCTGATTGTTGGATTCATGGTGCCTGGAATATGGCTAAACTTAATTCCTTAGTTGGTGACCAAAGGAAAATATGTTGAGATTTTCATACATATTTTATACTATTTTTAATGATATTGCACTTTAAGGAAATGTATTTTTGATGTTTTTTAAGGGGTATGATGAGATATTGCACTTTAAGGAAATGTATTTTTGATGTTTTGTTACAGGTATGATGAATTATGGTCATTGGAGCAAAAATATACAAAAAAGAGCGAATTTGGAGCCAAAATGACAAAAATAAGAAGATTTGAACTAGGGCGCCGACGGCGAGCCCAACGACGCCAACGACGAGATTTTCCCGAGACTCCATATTAAATAATTTAGAAGGCCCGCCGACGC
>NW_018164953.1:257434-257859 GCF_001263595.1 Phalaenopsis equestris | reverse complement strand
GCATTGAATGTGGACGATTTTTTGAGGGATGCTTAGGCAACTCTTGGAAAAACTCTTCTACAACTTTAAAAGAAGATTTTGGCCAAAAATTGGAGAAAAGTACGAGGAGTTCGAAGGTTCGAACAGCGTCCAAGAGTTCCAGTAGTGTGTAGAGAGTCTAATTTAGTGTTAGATTGTGAGTAATTCTTCGAGAGATTGTAAGAGTGGAGGGAAAGTGGGAGATTTTTTTCTACTTGTCGCTTCGAAGAAGAATTCTGTGTGCTGTAAAGAAAGGAAGAGATTCAGAGGAACTTCGAGGAGTTTGCTTGGGGAAGAATTAGAGATAAATGTTATTTACTTGTTGTAGTTTATATGGCTTTGCTTTTATATATAAATTTCGAGTTTTGTTGTGTCTTCCCCATGAGTTCTGAGTAGTTTTCTCTATC
>NW_018164953.1:249978-257346 GCF_001263595.1 Phalaenopsis equestris | reverse complement strand
GATCTTAATTTACTTTCAATCTGACCAATTGATTTGTTAAAATATGTTGAGTTTTACAACTAAAGTGAATATTACATCCAATATTCAGGGAGGTCAAAGCCCTTGGAAATTGGGTGCAAATAGATAGGGAAATAAAATTATCGGGCGTAGAATTGGAGATTTTAGAGTGACAGACTAAAATTTCCAATTTGGTTCTATCGTTTGAGTGCTGAAGTGTAGTTGTTAGCCCTCAGGCGAGGGGAACGTGGAAGCTCCAAAGTGAGAGTCGGTATCCTCTCAGCCTAACCGTAGATTCAATAACCAAGCATATAATTAATCAATGTTCTTTATGTCTGGACCAAATTTGAACTGATTCACTTTATCCATTCACTATAATTTCTTGATAAGAAGAATGATGCTTTCCCATATATTGAATTTCACATTAGAAACTTTATTATTAGAATTAGTTATTTAATAGTTATTAAAATTACATATTTATTTCTATTGTTGATTATTGACAGATAAGCAATTTGAATTATATTGTTGTAATTAAGTATTGATTTTCTAAAATCTTAGTTCGTAGCCTCTAATATTACTCCCTATAATATCGATATCTAGGACTCAATTAGAGCCCTATATTACTTGAGCGATACGTATACTTGCGTTGATAAATGTGACTTTGCCATGTTGATAAATGTGACTTTGTGTGACTTTGCCATTATTGAATATTTTATATATGCATCTTTATCGAATCTATAACCGTTATCAAATTTTTGGTGTTGTTGCCGATTTGGTATAGTTGCTGAGGAATTAAATCTTTTAGTTGCAGTTTTAAATACTTATATTTTTAAGCATATATAAAGTCGCTGTCATTTCTCCACCTAAAGATGTAATCCACCAAAGTCTCGTTGGGCTTTTGCTTTTCCATCATGAGCTCTCCGATAGAAACATGATGTTGCGTTTTGGCAAATTTCTTCACCAATAATAGTTCCAACTCGACAAATGTCTTATATATGGAGAGAGAGAAAGAGAGAGATAGAAATGATTATGATTTAAGAAAATATAAGTCGTTTTAACTCAAAATACCTTTTATTGATTGAAAATAAAAACTAATTTAAAATTATAAATTGCATTCGTTTATCAATTTCATCCATAAGCTTTGATATTTTTTAAAAAATTTTAAAAAAAAAGGAAAATCAAATTAAAATAACATATTACACTTTGGCGCCACCTTGGTCTGAATGCAGAATTCTTCTAACAGTTTACAGCTACAGTTAAAATTTATTGCAAGTTGGTCTTTTTATAAAAATTTTGCAGCATCTACGACCAAACGTTGAATTTGACACGTGTCTCCACCCCACACCATCAGCAATGCACCGATAATAACACACTAATGGGAAGTCTTCGTCTTCCTCTCCACTTACCAAAGATCACTCTTGTTCTCTTGCCTCTCTCTCTCTCTATCTCTACTGTTACTCACTCTCCATGCGCTGCGCCATCATCGCCGTTTCAGCCGTGATGCTACTCATTGCCATATCTTCCGGTAAACGTCTTCTGAACTCATCATCTTTTACTCATCAATGCAAACTTTCAGTTTTAGGATTAAAAATTTCAGATTAAAACAGAACCGATCATTAAATTTCTTTTAAACTCCTTCGAAATTCTCCTAATCCTCTCAAAATTCCTTTTTCCTCACTTAATCCGCCTAAAAATGTAATCTTTGCATCCGTTTAACTCAGAAAACGAGCTTTTATTCCCCTGTTCTGCTTCAAAGTTGGTATCTTGGAAAAATAACAGGTAGCGGATTGAGCTTGAATCAAGCCAAGGATCAACAATGGCGGCTTCCGCCGCAGACACGCCGGAGACTCGCCGGACCGGGATCGTCGCCACCAATCTGCCGATCAAGATGCGGCGATTGCTTCCCCTGCCGTCCGATCCACGTCGCAATCCAGAAAGGTCAAATCATGCCGCTCGAGTACTACCCTGAAGCCTGGCGCTGCAAATGCCGAAACAAGCTCTTTCTGCCATGAAAGATGAGCACAAGAGAAAGAAATCATGCTTTTAATCCTAGTTAAGTTCTTCTTTTTTCATCGATGTATAGGTAAAATTCGTTATTTTGATTCGACGAGGGTTCAAAAAATCCAGTTTTGCTAGCTTCTGCAGATCAGAAAAAGAGTATATTTTTTTTTTCTTACCTTATGTGTTAAAAATCTGGCTTCAGATCAGAAGAGAACAGGAGGTTTGGAGGGGAGAAGACATCTAGTTTGGCCGCCATTGTCGTCTTCTTCCTTTTCTGCGTATCTGTATCAGTGCCGAAATAATTTTTTTTTAGGTTTTTGTTTCTGATTTTGATGCAGAAATAGTTATTATTGCTGTTAAATGAAGAGCTTTTTTATGGAAATGTATTTAGAAATGTTTTCTACTGCAGTAATGAATGCAGGGAGAAAAAGACGGTCTTGATGCTGAAATATGGCGAGGGGGCACGTGACCTCACACGTGGGATGTTTCAATTAACTCGAATTTAATTCGGATAAATTTTAAAATTATTAATTTTGCTTTGTAAGATGTAATTGTTTTCATTATTTGAATAGAAATTCGATAGTTGTAAGAGGAGTTCTGACATAATCTATGACCAAATCTTCTGAAGATTGATGTTTGGAATGTGAAGTTATGATGGAAATTTGTATGGTAAGAGTTTAGGCATGAGAGATATGGTAAGTTATATGTTTTATGTAAAGGTTTTTAATTTAGAATTATAAAATAATACAATATTGTTATAATTTCTTAAATAAAAAATATCCCTACTCAAATTAAAAATAATCTTGATTTCTGATTTCAGCAAATTTATAGTCAATTGGTCGTTTCAACAAGAACTCCAAATTTGATATATTTATAGTCAAATCGAGTGTTAATATAAGAGGAATCCAACAAGCTTAAGCTATCTTAATTCTAAGGTCACTACGACCCTCAAATCGTCAAAGGAAAATACCTTATGATAAAAGGGATCAATATGCATCGTCTGATCAGGTGATTGGGATGAATGTGCATCTTCAATTGTTCCAATACTTTTCTTCGAATCTTCCTTACCTCGCTCATGTAAGTGTTGGCCCAGGTGAACTTAATATATCAAACGTTCTATTTCTTCCTTTAAGTGAATGAATCTATTTGTTAAATATCATTTTGAATGATGAAATTGATATTATTAAGATTGATGCGCGCCATTTAAATTTTTTAACGACTTTGGCTACATAGGGTATTCAAAATTTTGTATCTCCATTAAAATATTACTTATGAATGAGTTCAGTAAAATATGATGGGATGTCTTAGAGCGATAGCAATTTTATATGTTGGCATTGCACGCCTCATTCCATGGCAAGTTTGTCTAACTTCTTCAAGAGTCTGTTTGTGTTTTCTAGAATATTTTTTTTGCATTAATGGCCAGCAATAGGGCTCACAACGTAACCGTCCCAAACAAACATCACTTAAATAACTTTGGATCCCCTTCTGGAGTTTGGCGAGCGTTAGTAAACAATCTTTAACAATATTTTTAATCGATTCTCATTCATTTTGAGGAATTCCAAAAAGAAGAGAGGTGTCTTTGATAATCCTTCGATTTGTTCTAAGTTGTTCCACAAAGCGGTCTGACAAGTTCATCGAAACTATGAGTAGTTCATCTCTTGGGAGTGAATAAACCAAGTACACACCTGAATTTTATGGGGGGGTAGAAAAAACTTGACAGATGAGTGCCTAACTGGCGTGTCATATATGCATTATTGTTCTATAGTAATCAATGTGTTCATATAGATCAGAGGTCCCATTATAAGAGTCATTGTTTGGAGCACCATATCGTCCAAAGGTGAAGGTTCCAAAGAATTACGACGAGTAAGAAAATAATTTTTATCTCTTAAAAAGAGTTCTTGAACCATACGTCAAAGCTCATCATGAATTACATAGTGCGGTTAAGCTAAATTCTCTAGGAGTGTTAGAGGGTTATAACTTGGTACAATTACGCGCAATGGATGCATGAAATTAGCAATATTCAAGAAATTGGCTTCCTAATCTAGCTGAGGAAGGAATCTAGTATGAGGGTGGGTTGTCGGTGGAGCATCCTCTATCTAAGGATCTCAGATTGATGGATAATATTGGAGTAGATGAATCTCACCCAGTTATGCTACTACTAGTTGTCGAGTTTCAAATATAACCTGAAGAATCTCATTTTTTATATTCTTTCATTCTTTGCATAAGGGTCTCAAAGGACAAAAAAGAGACATCTTCACCAGCAAGGTGATGTGTATCATTGGGAGACAGAGAGGGGGATTTGCATCTCAAACTCCAAGACTATATCCTAGAATGACGGGAGTTAGAACAAGAAGCTTTTGTGTTGTGCTTGTTAGTCATGAAAGAAGTCTTGACTTCTATCAAAGGCACTTTCTCGCAAACGACTCCAAAAAGTTGCACATCAAAAAATTCATAGCATGTGATAAATTATTATCTTAGAGTTGCATGTAGATCTAACACACACAAATGATTGAAGAGTAGTAGGAGAAGACACCAAGTATTTTTACGTGAAAAAACTTAGAAATAAAAAAAAAATCACTGGGCCTAGCCCGATTAAAGCAATCCATTAAAATTGTGTCATTACAAAGATACAAAGATACAATCTTTTCTAACAATTGGAAGAGTAGGGTTACAATTTTATACTAGTTAGAACACTTGTTCGCATACAACATGTGTAAAACTTTAGGATTCTGGAAAATAGTAGCTAGAAGTTATTGTCAGATCTTCAAATACAGTGTTATGTGTTATGATCGTATTTCAAATAAGACATTACAAACAAGGGTCGACGATTGCAGCGAGTAAGGGAAATCGACTAGTGGTCGACAACAAAAGAGGTTGGAAATTATCATCGAGTCTTCAATTTAAAACAACACTAAAATTTTACTCCTTATCCCTCCCTCCAGTGATTATTTCCTCTCGAGAGGGGCATTTTGGTCATTTAGCTTATTGTTGCATCCTAGTTTGTCCTTTGTCAATCACGCTCTGAGAGTTAGAGTCGAGTGAAGAAGAGGAAGAAGGAAAAATAGAATAAGCCTGAGATCTTTGTAAAGAGAATCGAGGGAATGGTCTCTTTATTCATTTTTTTCCTCATACTTATAGAGGGTATTTTGTACAATTACAAAAAAAATTGAATGATTTTGGAAACTATTCTTAATGTTATTAAGGCTCTAATTGAATGTAATATAATTTGAATTTCAACATTAGCGGTAATTGACTGGTCGGTTGACTTGAAGTCAACCGATTGAGAAGACTAACCGAGTGACATCTATGGCCTTTGGAGTACGCGTTAGTCGGTCGAGGTGTTCGGCGGTAAGACGATCTTGCTAGGTGTCTTTTGGCATAGACGACCAGAGCGGTCAGTTGTGAGGTGGTCATTCGCTCCGAATGCGTGATTGGTCGGTCGGATGTGATTAGCCGACGTAGTGAGTCGTGTCTCATTTTTTGTTCGGCTCTATTCTTATATGACTCTTATCTCGCTTTCTTGGTTGGTTTAGCACCTCGGCTGAATTTCTCAATCTTGAAAGGTCTTATGCGGATTTTGTCACAGCACACACGGGGTATCTGATGAGACTAGCTGTCAGGATGATTCACGCATCACTTTTGTCAGGTCTTGTCACTACCGAGCGGGGAACCATCTCCGAAGCTTGAACATATCCCGGGCTTAGAGCTCGTTAGGTTCATTTTGTTGAGACACTCGATTTGGCTATAATTTGGAGCTTATTTGACCATTCAATTAACGATCTAAAACCTTCAAATGATCTTCAATGGCTTGATTGAACTTTATTGGACTCATATTGAACCAATTTTGGTATGATCTGGTTCGTCCAGTCAAGTCAGCCAGTGTGACTATAAACCATGCTGAAATCGGGAGGTTCGATGATTTTATTTCTTGTTCAAAAATGCCTCAAGATACATGTCAAATAATAAAATTTCTTAATTACATCAAATTTTAAAATATAAATATAATAAAATTTATATATAATTTATTTATATTCATTCATTTTAACTTTAATTCCTCGAAATGAGTCGGCTCGATTTCGATTATAAGCGTCCCTATTTCATCTAATTATTATGTGCGGAGGACCACTGTCATACAGCCGTGATGTGTGACTGTAATCGAAGAAAACGCGTAGCTCTGCGCCACGCAATAATCGCTGAGATGCTCCCCTATTTCAGTCGACGGACGGTTCATAATTTCTCGAGCATTTCAGAAGGAACTCGCGAGCAGGTACGGTTTAATTGAACCGGTTGGATGCACGGCCGGTTAAACTGGAAAGATGTCGGCAGATGTACGTAAGGTATGGCTGCAGAATGGGGAGCAGTATTGTTTCGTCCGGAACGCTGACATACGTCAAAGTGATATCAGACGGTTCTGATCAGTCATTCCAAATTACGACTTTGAAATCTGAGCTCAAATTTGGAACCATTTCTCGGGCTCCACGAAATCCGAATTACTTTATTTTCTATATTTAACATTTAAAATTTACTGTAAATATCAAGATTCAGTATAAATTTATTTAAATATAATAAAAATAATATGATTTAAAAAAAAATTAGTTGCAAAATATAAAATAAATATCACAATATTTTAAAAACCAACATCATAATAATTTTAATATATTAGTTTAAAAATTAATAAAAAACTAATTTATTGTTCAAAATATTTGCGCACTATCATGGATCGAAAATATAGGAAATAGAGAGTAAAATCTTAATTAAGAAAATCAACAACTAAGAAAAAATTAAGAAAGATGTGAATTTGTGTGATTTTTTTATTTCACTAATTACAAAATTTTAATTTAATTAACTAATTTTTATGTCTGAAATGATATTTCTTTTCATTTAATTTGACTTTAATAATTTTAATTATTTTAACAGTTTCAATTTAATTTTTTATATTTAATACTAAAATGATTTCTCAGGTTACATTTTCGCTACCGCAATACAATTCTAATTGCAATTAAATTTTATTTTAATTATACAATTTATTCAATATTTTAAAATTAAATAACTAAACTATAATTTGAAATAAAATCTAAAAATAACAAGTAATTAACACTAATGATTGAAATATATGATCACATAAATACTTAAAGAAAATTTTAAATTAAAACAATTTGAATAAATTGGGGCTAGTGATTAATAGATGTAAGTGATTAATAATGATTCCTTAACACTAAAAGTTCAAATGATCCCTTGTGAGAGTGATGCCCATAATCTATGTCATCACTTATGATTTAGAAGTTTTTATTGATATATCCTTATACCATATTTAATTAGACTATATAATCATATAATCATATAATCATATATATATATATATATATATAT
>NW_018164953.1:223685-249951 GCF_001263595.1 Phalaenopsis equestris | reverse complement strand
TATATATATATATATATATATATATATATGATTATTGTTCCATATTTTGGTGTAATTTTAGTTGCAATGCATCCAATTAACATTTGCCCTTCCTCACCATCAAACTTCTTAATGTGTGCTCTATTGTTTTAATTATTTGGACTGTATATTCCAAATAGCCACATCATTTAATCTAGAAGGTGCTACTCTTAAGCTTCCAACTGATAATGTTATCCAAATATCCATACTCTCTAAGTAAATATCAAGCATATAAGCAACTATGAGGTTAAGAAGTGACATTCAAATGTATTTTTTAGCATGAATTTTGGCATATTTTTTTAGCAAGAAACATTCAAACTCAAACAGGCGGCTTAACGAGATGAACCCAATAACACCAAGATTGACCCAATCCGAGTCAAAACAAGACTGGATCAAGTGCTTAAATCATTTTTGAAAGCTTTGCTTGAACTATTAGATAGTCAAATGGATTCCAAATCGGACAAGTTTATAATCAAATCGAGTTTTTCGATGAGACAAATCCAACGAGCTCAAGATAACTAAATTTTGAAATCATTAAGACACTCAAACTTCATAAACATCATTTGATCAAGAGAATCGCTCATGGTCATTTGATGAAGTGGTATGAATTCATACCTTATTTATAGAAGATATCGCTCCCAGAATCTATAAATAGAGTCATATTCCCTTCAGGAATGGGATGTTAAGGGAGGGTTGACTGAGGAGAAGAGTTAAAGCTGGACCGAGAGAAGGAGCCAAATTTCAGTGTCTTATGGACCGAAGATCCGATAAAACTTTCCTACTCCTGCAGCTGCCAACCAGCATCGACCGCCGCTCCCCAGTCATAGTCAACCATCTTCAGTCGCCCCCCCTGCTTGTTGCAACAAAGCTCATTGTCGTGTCATGATGTATGTTGCAGAATAATGAAGTACCGCGCAGGGTAACGACTAACGTCACAGGGTAACAAAGCACCATGCAGAGTAACACATCATCCAAAATATGGTGTAATAACACACCTCAAATATGATACAATGATGCACTCCAAATATTATTAAAAGAGACGCCGCAAACGATAACGGTAAAATGACACAACCTAAAGACAATGTTATAATGTACTATAAATACGATGCAACGACGAGCTTCAAATACGGTGCATTGACTCAACATGTGACACACCCCAAAGATGGTGTAATGATGTTTAGGGTTGCTCCGAAATGGTGTAACAACACAGTTTGTATACGATGTAACAACATACTTCTAATATGGGATCATGAATAATGTCGTATCAAGGATCGGACAATTACTCCTTGTAATAACTCCGGACAACCGTTGCACTTGAAATATTATGACTTTCTCTAAACTTTTGACGTGCTCTCTTTACATTTCTACATTATGTCCTACGTAACCAACTACAACCTATATAGTCCATAGCTCATGCAGCTTCTAACTCCGATCTCTTGGCCTGCAAACATTATTGTAACTCACCACTATGGCCTATGTGGTTCACAACTAATGCAACTCTTAAATTATAGCTAATATGACCAACTATGATCTATGTGCTCCACAACTCATCCAACACCGAACTCTGACCCATGTGGCCTAGGGACGTTATTGTGGCTCTCCATTACAGCTTACGTAACCAATTATGTCTATATGATCCACAACTCATGAAGCTCTTAAGTCTGGTCTTTATTGCTTACAAACGTTATTATAGTTCACCACTATGGCCTATGTGTCCAACTACAGCATACGTAGTTCATAGCTCATGGAGCTCCAATCTTTGGCCTCTGTAGCTTGACATTATTGCTACTCACAATTGTGACATATGTGACCAACTATTGCCTGCATGGTTCATAGCTCATGTAGCTCTCAACTCCGATCTTAGTGGCCTACAGATCTTATTGCAGCTCACCATTCTGGCCTATATGAACAATGAATTGCGTAATTCACACCTCATGGAGCTCCTAACTCTAGTCCTGTGGTCTACATACATTATTGTAACTCACCATTATGACCTATGCGACTAATTACGACCTACTTGGCTCACAGCTCATGCAATTTCTGACTCCGATCTCTGTGGCCTTAAGACGATATCATATCTCACCACTTCGACCTACAAATGTGTCTCACAGCTTTTGTAGCTCCCAATTTTAGCCTATGTGACCAACCGATGCTACTAAATCAACAATTTATAACCTACATGACCTAATCCTACCATGGATTTAAACAAAGACCTTTACGACTAGATGGTGCTATAGCCATCGTCCATAACATTCATGGCAAGCTACTGCTTTTATAACAATCAACTACAGTATTTGCGGCTTGTTACAATTATATTATTATTAAATTATCATTGTGCATCAACATTGCAATTTCATCCTCTCTAATTCAACAGGAGAGCGAGACTGTGTACTTATAATTACCTAGTGAATTATTTCAACTGAGCTAGGTCTTGTGATTTTTTACTTTTTATGGTTATCCGCATTAGAAATTGAAATGTCTCTTTGTCTTTACTTTTCTTTTATCTATGTGTATGTTAGAGCTTCGTCCAACACTAAGACTTAAATTATTACTCTGTTGTCATGAATCTTCCAATGTGTAGTATATATATATATGTATGTATGTATTTACCAAAATGTCATTAGATTTTTTTTAAATAAAGCAAATCTTGCTATGAATGTATTTTAATATGATTATGACAATTAAAAAATACATAACTAGTTATTAAAATTTAAATTTTGAATAAATCAATATATAAAAATATGTGTTATATAGATCCACTTTAAAAAAATATTAAATCAACTGCCCTAAGATATAAATTTCTCTAATTCAACAAAGGAAAATTTCACACATATCACACAGTTCTTATGTGTATACATATCTAACACATAAAAATGCGCTAAATTACAGTTATAATATTTTATTGCTATAAATTTATATATCAAAAACTATATTCCTCTTATATAAAATATATATATATATAATGTAGTAGGTATCTAAATTCCCATTTCAAACTATATAGATTAAAACCAAACGAAGTACAATCGCCCACCCACATTATCTCCCACCTCTTGCCACGTGTTCGCTCATCCCAAAGTCTCCTAGAACCATCGCCCCCATGATCACCTTTGATCTCCAACAGCATAGCATTATGAGGACCGTTCGATTAAAGAGTCATATGACCTTTCTATCCCTCTCCGTATATGAAGAAAATATTACGTATGTATTTACATATCTTAACATCTAAACTTCATTTTTTATATTTAAGCCCCTCAAATCTTTCATATCACATCAAAAATATCACTATTTTAACTTCTATAAAGAGGTTTACACCCTTGAAGTTTAGCCGTTAGATATGTTTATGTTTATTGATGAACATTATAATTTTTTTAGTTGTGATCATATTGGTGGGTTTTGCCAACATGGTGCATTCTTTTTGGGATAATTACATGCAGATCACCCAAAACATTGATATTTACAAATTAACAGTCCAGGTGATTTTTTTGAACTTGTGTCATGATCAAACTATTAAACGTAAGACAAAAGTGAAAAACACGTGTTGGGATTTTACCATGAATGTTGATATTTGAGTGAAACTCAAAAAATGGATGAAAGAGGGTGGTGCATTTGTAAATAGCAAGTTTCGGGTGGTTTGCATGCATTTGCCCCATTCTTTTTTGATAAGGGATTCTTTTAGCCTGCAGAGCATTTAAAAGTGTACATTTTGTCCATAGAATCTTTGAACATGGGCTGAAATAGTGTGGGGAATGATTATGTTAGTCCTAATTAAAAGTTTAGGAATAATTTGTATACTTTAAAATGTTTATGGATTGTGGGATTAGAAGGATTCAACTCTAATAGTTAAATGATTATTTTCTCTCACTGCTCGCTTTGCTCAGAACTTCTGACAGTTGAAGAGGAATTAAGTTTGATTTTGTGGTCTGATTCTCCTGCTTTTTAGCTTATTGCAACGTGATTTTGTAAGGATTATAATGGAGTATCTCTCTCAGGTTACTTCAGAATATTTAGCACTTAGATGATAATTAATATGGTTATCTTTTTATCCGAACAATCTTAATTTATGGCCTGTTGTGCGGATTTTGAAGCATGCTAATAAGAGTGGAAACAGCACTTGGTTTGATTTCAAAAGGAGTCGTGGGGCATTTATATGAATTGTATAAAATTTTTAGGTATTTTTAAATATTTGGCATGTGTAATTTATCTTATATATATTATTTATATCGCGTAAATCTTTTAAATCGTAATAAAAACTGTTGAGTTTTAATATGTCGGTGAATCACACACAATGATTAGAGTGTGAGATAGAAGAGAGATAGATAGTAAGATGCATATTGATGATTAGTGATTTCAATCCTTGATTAGACCTTTCTCACGAAATGATTCCTCTAGTGATAGGGGAGGGGGTACAATATATGAAATTATATGTTAGTGTCTGTTCCAATGATGATGTTACATGGTATTGTAGGTGTTTTAAATATATTTGTAGATTTTTGGTTCGGCTACCCTTGACTTAGTTGACTATGATATGATAGTTATTTTTAGTTCGATAAGGCATGCTCATTTGACTGTGCTAAATCGGGGTTGTCGGTTGTCCCTTTATGCTCTTCTGGTTGGCTGGATTTGGCTCAATCGGCTTGGCTTGGCGGGTCGATTATTATACTCTTGTTGCCAACTATTGATCTCTTGACAAAGAACTCTTGTTGGCAGAACGAGGCTAGATTATCGGGCAAACAACGAATTACCATAATCCGATAGATAACTTATTTCTTGACGAAGTGATCCTTCAGGGTGTTTTATGTGATTATTTTATGGTCAGTTCTTGGCTCTATATGAGGAATTTTAAGGGCGCTCTTGATATAATTCAAGATGTTGAATTCTTCCCTTGATTCGTGCTAAATAGGCTCTAGTATTCACTCAATCGGCCTTTAGCCCCGGCTTAGAGGGGTTGCACTTGGTTCGACCAGTTTTTTATTATTCTATTAATGAACGATTAGCCTTCTAATATTGAATCATTAGTCTTTCTTTATGGATCTTTGGTCTTTCTTTTGTGTCTTTCTTCTTCGGGCCTTTGGTTTTCAGTTTTGGGGCCATCAGTGTTACGCTTGCGGACCCTCCTTAGTCGTACTCTTTTATATTTTTCTGCAGGTTGGGTTTTCCTGATATGCATATCTTACAGACGCATATCTGATGCACAAAATTGAATATTCATTTTTAGATAAGAGTGGTGTGTGTGTGTGTCTCTCTCTCTCTCTCTCTCTCTCTCTCTCTCTCTCTCTATATATATATATATATATATATATATATATATAATATATATATATATATATGTTCTGAACAAGATCTAAATTGTAAGTAATTGTGATATTTGAACCATGTGGGGCCGCAATATGAATGATTGACCATGGACTCATCCAGACAAAAAATGAAAAAAAATAAAAATAAATAAAAAGATTTGCATGGGTTGGCTCGGCCAGCTTTATCATGTGTGTGTGGCATGGGTTAAAGGTGACGGTGGCAGTATTGGAATTTTGCTAGTAGAATCCAAAGCCTTTACGTGCCTCTGCCACTAATCCTGCTCACACTTGATCGCATTCACATGCATTGTTGTTTTAATTGGCAATAAAAAGACAAGGCTTTTTTATATTGCTAAGATTCTTCTGAATTTTTTATGATATATTGCTCATCATTCACAAAAGAAATGTTTTAATATTAGTAGTTTTTTATGTCAAAATGATGATGTCTAGCATGTTCTTAACCATAATAAGCCTTTATATCCTAAGTTACAAGTATTCCTTTTTTCCATTTTACATATGGAATGTCATATTTTCATTCAATTTTGATAAATTAAGATCGTTTTTAATATAGCATGCCTAATTTTTTTTAATTTCTATCTAACAGTCTTATAATAAGTCAAATTTAGAGCATCTTTCACCTAATTGGCTTATCATATGGTCGACATTTAATATCACGAAATCGTCTAAGGCGATTCTCAATAATCTTGCTTGTCACTAGAGTTACCCAGACCCTTTTAGGGATATTCATTTTGCATCTTGTCTCTAACTGTAAGACAACTCATTCACTTGAACATGCTCAGCTCAGCAACATTTAACTTAATTTTATGATTCTGTTTTATATTTCAAAGTCTTGCTCCGTAAAACATTTCAAGTCTCACCATCATGTTTTAAAATGTTTCTTTTTAAGTTTAAGTGATTTTTTTCCCATCACATAATAGGTCCAATTCATTCCTCTACTTCAACCATCCGAATTGAGTTCTACTAATAGCACACACTCTATATCACTATCACTTTAAACAATAGACTAGAGATATCTAAAACATTCACTCCTTTTTATTACTCGATCGCCCATTGTTATAACCTACCCCGCAATTAGTCTATTACTATTAAAATTACATTTCATTTATTTAACTTTAGATCTACTTAAATGAAAGCTTTGAGAACCTAAAGTTGAGATTCATAATTCGAGTTTCTCTTGAACTCTCCCTATTCTTATCCACAATAAGAATATCATCAGTTCACCAAGGTCCATCCTTTCGTAAATGTCTAGTAGGAACATTCATAACTAAAGCAAAAAAGATAATGACTTAAAATTGATCCATGATGTAACCAAGTGAATAAACTAAATAATTGTTCTATTCTCCTTGTGCTCGAATATTAATAGCAGCTATAGTATGCATATCTTTGATGACTTGAGTATGAGAAATATCAATATCTTTATTTTTTTAACTCTCCAAAGTAATTCTCTTCAAATCTTATCGTAAGATTTTTAAATAAAAAACAAAACTCATATGTATATCTTCCTTATTTTTTATGTATTTTTCCATCAAAATTTTCAATAAATATATAGATTCCATAATAGACTTGCACAATATGAATCCAAACTGATTTTGAGAAATTTATAAATCACGTCGTAGCTTATGTTCGTGTATTCTCTCCCATAACTTTAATGTAAGATAGATTAAGTTAATTTCTCTATAATTTGCATATTCTTGTGCATCTTTTTTATTCTTAAAAATATGAAACAATATACTCCTTTTCAATTATCACGTATCTTCTTAATTTTTGAAATTAAATTAAAATTTTCAGTATTCAATAAATCTTAAATGTTTTCATATTTCTATTTGAATAGTATTTGGTCATACTACTCAACTTTTGTTTTACTAAAGAGATTCTAGAAATTAAGAGTTTTATTATTATTTATGATATAAAGATCATTAAAGTCGATTGTATTTTCATAATCTTCATTGAAAAGTTTATTAATTATATCTCACTCACCTTTGTTGAATATCCTTATTTAAATAAGCATTTTTTTTATTTACATCCTTTTTACATTTAATTTAAATTAATTTTTTATCTTTTTGCATCTCTTTCTTTGATTAGTTTATTTCATCATCTTTAATATCTAATATAATAGAAATATTATTAAAATTATAATTCTTAGCATCACTTATATTTTTCTCAATTCTTTAAATTTGTAAATCTAAATTAATTTTTTAAATAGGTTTTTTTTTTTCATTTTTTTAATTTTTTTGAATATTTTTATTCCACCACTAAATATTTTTACTTATAAGAGTTTTTCCTTTTGATTATCCAAGCATATCTTTTGTAAATTATTTAAAAGTACTTATTATTTTGTCGCAAATAGTATTAATTTCCTTATGAACATCTCAGATTTTAAGATATTAATGCTCACTCATAAACATAAATTTTTTTTGTGTCTTTTCAGTTCCTGCATATATGTCTACAATAATATTTCATTATATTTTATTTGCCAACAATTTATCTTAAAATTTAAAATTAATAATATATTTGCAGTACTTAAATTTTACCTTGGAGTGGCCTTAATTATAAACTCGATGATATATTTTTTTATAAGACAAAGATTAATTTGTACTTTATAATTAGATTCACCCTTATAAGTGATAATATGCTCATTTCTTTTCTTAAATAAAATATCAGTGATAGTATAATCATATGCTACAATAAAATTCAATATTAGTACATTCTTCATCAGTCACAACATATGATTTAAAGCTTTCTACCACTCCAAACATGTCCTTTTAAATCTCCTCCCATAATTTTTTTTTTCTCATGAGGTATTATGTATACTGATTCTTCCAAGTCATTCCAAAATTTTTTTAACATATATCCAAATCTACTCGAGGAACATAAGCACTTATGATATTATCAATCTTAGTATAAATAAAAATGTTTAGAGTTATAATTTTATCTCTATTTTTTTTTAATTTCTACAACATTATCTTTCAAACTCTTATATATAATCATACATATATTATTTCTAGTATGACTTCTACTTGAATATTGATGCCCGAAACTATTGTAAAGCAGTCGAAAATCACACAAGCATATGTGTTACTCTAGTAATATGCAGAATTAGAGTGTGTGCTGATCTAATAAAGAAAATAGTCAATTTTTCTAAATGGTGAAGGTCTAGTTTATTAAACCCTAAGTCTAGTTTGAAGTGTTTCAAATTTGTAGAAGATTAAAGTCTCTAAAAAGCAAAAAAGGCAAAAAAATAGAATTAGTATTTTAAAATTTTCAACAGGGGTGAAAATCATAACTTCATGACTAGAATTATATGAATCCTGAAAATTTTCTTATGAGAGTTGTTGACAATCAGGGACAAATCCTCCTTAACATATGTCTAAGTCATAAGAAGTGTTGGAAACCGATTTACATTTAAAGAGGCTTAATCATGCAAATTTTATCAAAATTTCTCTAGTCTTCTTTCTAGGTTGCAATCCTCTACTGAAAATATGTATATTTCACTACATGAATATGTGTTAACCAACTTGTTTTTCTAGTAAATGGTTACAAGTTCCATATCGCAAGTTTATTTTGACATTTAATTTGCCTAATTATAAGTAAATTATGAGCAAAATGTTAACACATCAACATAAATTAAATAAAACACACAAAAATGTCAGGAAAAATTCATAGAGAAAACATTGATTCAATCTCATGTCATGAAAATAAATTAGCTACTTTGCATGATAGAAGAAAACATGAAAAGCTTCATTGAATTCAAGAAAATAAACAATATTCAAGCCAGAGTTGATCTCGCCTCAAAATACACAATGATACTCGCCTTATAATGAAAGCTCTTCAGTAATCTCCCATGTACAAGCACTCAAGTCTCTCCCTCTTTAAGCTCTCACAGAAAAGCCTTATAAGTTTTATTCCAAAAAAACCTAAAGAGAAAACCCTAGGGCACACAAAAAGAGAAGACATTTCTAAGCCTAGAGAAGAGCCTTCACTACCGAAAGTGATTTGTATGCTTCGTCACAAGTTCTTATATTGTTAAGACATCAAATGCCACAAAACATTCTCTCAAATTTGTCAAGCTATGGGTCTGGGCACGTGTGCGCTAATGTGGCACAGGCATGCCACTATAGGTGTGGGCATGTCGCCTTCTCTGCGTGGGGGTGCCATCTTCTTGGGTAAGCAGCATGGGCGTGCCATCTTATGACACGAGAGTGCCACATTCTATGTTAGGCAGCACAGGTTAATTATAGTTTTGATAGAAAATTATATATTTTTTGTTAAGAAACCCCTCTGTCTTTGAAAAAATCAAGAATAATTCCAAATGACAACGAGATTAATCCATTAATATTTCTTTTTTCAGAATAATTATAATTTTGATGAAAAATTAAGATTTTTAGTGCTATGGATGTCTATGTCCTTGGAAAAATTCATGAAGATTCCCAAAAATAGAGGGAATAGTTCCTCAAATTTTCATAATTTTTTGGTCTTATATTTAATTTTTAATAATTAAATTACTTTTTGAAGTATTTAATTAGTTTGAAATTAAATATAAGTTACTTAATTTAATTTTTATGTTTATTATTTTCTTCTTTGTCCACTGAGTAAGAGAGTATTTTTAATTTATTTCTTTGATTTTCTTAGTAAGTTATGATTTTTCAAAGTTTAAAGGGTTTTTTTTAATTTAAATAAGTCAGAGAATCTGAATTTCCCGCTTTACCACGTCGACGCCGCATCAACTTCAACCACTCCGAAACTCTAGGCATCACTCTGCGATCCGCTGTGCTTTCCACGTGTGCCACCTCGCTGGCCTCGATCACGTGTGTTCCCCTCCGTGGCTTTGTTGTCCGATTTGATCTCCATCTTTCGTTACAAATACACAGAAATGAACGATATACATTCATCATCCTAACAGAACAGAGAACAGAGAACTGTTTGCACTCTAGTTTGATGATCTCGCGCTAGACGTAACCAAATCATTTGAGGTTTGATCCTATAACTTTATCTAAGTGAGACAAACTTATCTATATGGCTATGTAGGCTTGCATTGTTGATTTTCTTTATAGAAGACCAAATTGAGGGAAAATATGGGGAATTCAAGCCATTACCTTATCCCAAGAGATGAGACCTTGATTGGCCTTAATGGAAACAATCACCTTAGATGTGCACACCTCCTCCTTGCTTCAATTTTATCTGTGGTGAGGCCTAGGTATAAGTAAGGCCGAATGGGTGCTCAAGTTGGTGTTGGGCTTTGGTAGAAGGTGTGGGAGTTAAAGATTTTGTTCGAACAGAGTTTTTGGGATGGTCGGAAGCTAATTGAAGGGTTGAAATGTTTTGTGAGACTTTGGAAGCCATAAAAATTGTTGAATTTCAAAAGGGAAATTAAGATTGTGTGGTGGTTGGAGTGGCTTCAGGATGGTGGAATTAGGTCATTTAGGTCTGTGGAAGGCGTTTTGTTTCTGAAGGTTAAGGGTTTGGGTGGCTGTTTTGAGAGCTTTAGTGTGTGTGGAGGCTCTCAGTTGGGGACTTTTATAGCCATGGGAGGCCATGACAGAGGCCTTGACATGCATGGGAGGCTATGTTGTCTCCTCAGGGAATGAGCAGGGGATTTCAAAAGCTTTGGGCAGTGGGAGAAAGCTTTCTCTTTGCTCTGGTCTGCTTGACCACAACGGCTCCAACGAAGAAGAAGGTGACATGATAAGGCTTTGGAATGATTGGGGCAAGCCTGTTTTGACACTACATCCAGACGTCGGTATAGTGATCATTGCACACTTTCAACTGTATTCAGGTAATACAGCTTGTTGCTTCTAGGAAACACCCTAACATTTACACAATGATCAAAGGAATTCATGTCATACTTACTCGACAAATTTTACGCTGACCGTCGACTACCTAACATAAAAAATTTGAGTGATTGGTTGATCCAAAAACTACTTTGAAAAACAATTGTCCAATTTACAAAATATAAATAAGCTATTTATCCAAATAGTTGTGATGATGAGATATAAAATAAAAAGTTCTTTTTCTATTAAATGCTTGGTTTATATAGATCTTGATGTGTACAATCTTATCTTTCATTGCTACCAAGTTATTTCATGGCTACAATTTAAAATAGAAAAATTTACTTATATACCTTTCAATTTCTATGTATTTACATATCTAAAACTATACATGTCTCTCAAAAGTAAGATGGTAAGAAAATTTTGACTGATATAAATATAAAATAAGTGTTGGGCCATTTTAAAATAATGAAAATAAGTAGCTTTGAAGGCACGTATGATAATCTAATATTTTTATGATGAAATTCAATTAATAAGCCATTTTGATGGTGTAAATGAGAGAGTTTAATTAAGCCAGCTTAATTAATTATTATTTAACTTAGCGAGATGGATAAATAAGCTAATTTTTTTTAATAATTTTTAACTCATTTATTAAACAAGCTGAACAAAAGCTGTCATAAATATGATGCTTAATTATTTAAAATATTTCTAAAAATTGGCATATTTTATTTATTTATGAGGCATTTATATGCATACCACACAATTCTTATGTATTTACAAATCTAGCCCCTAAACTTTCATATTTACATCGCTGCCGCTGAAATCTTCGAGTAGGGGTTTTAACGATCCAATTTTGAGCGGAGCTGGGGTGGGGTTGCTTTTCATTCAAAATTGGCTTAAAAAAATTCGATCTTAAATTTTGGCTCGTAATTCGGCTCGTTTATTTCAATCTGGTCTCGATCCGAGCAAAAATTCGAGTCAATTTTCAAGTGACTAACGGTCTTTGAGCTAAATTTGTTAAATTAACAGTCCTAAAATCACTATAATGTTAATCGATCCAAATTTTTTTTATTTTGATCATAGCCAAAGTTCGAATCAATTTTCGAGCTATTAACAGTTTTGGAGCTAAATTCACAATCATATATTTAACTTCGCATAAAAAATTCCTTAATTATTATCTTATATGTTCATGACACCAATGTATTATAAATATTAGTATTAAACATTTAGTATTAGACATATAAATTCGTAAGAACTATGATATGCATCAATATATTATAAATATAAATATAAAACCTTTAGTGCTAGATATATACATACATAAGAACTATGGTATGTATATAAATTTTCATTTTTTCTTCATTTATATGGGTCGACATGCATATATATATATATATATATATATATAAATGAGCAATGATAATGGAGTTGATTGATGGTACGGATCATTGTCAGAATACTGGCTCTTCTGTTAGAAGACAGAAGAAATGGTCCACGGATGAATCCACGTTAATGGTCAGTTTCGCCCAAATGCCGATTTACCCCTTCTTTTCCGCGCTCTTTCCGCCATTAACACAATCCCAGCTCCCACTTGCCGTCCCCGTAAAGTGCAAAAAAAAATAAAATAAATATATATGTAAGATATTCTCTGTAATTTTAATAAAAATAATTGCTTTATCATCTCAGAGATATGATAGAATAACAGTTGGAAAGAATACCGAACAGTAATATATATGCTGTTTTCTTTCTTCAGAAAGCTTTAGAACGCCAATGGGGAAGACAAGCACTTGGCTTCGGAACATTTTTACAGGGAAGAAGAGTAAGGAGAAGAGTGGAGACTCAAATCCAGATTGGAATACAGAAAAAAGATTTGCTTCAGTGCCTGCTGTTGCGGCCGCTAAGGAGAAAAGATGGAGCTTTCGGAGATCTGTGGGAGCAACGAAGGAATTTAATTCTAATTCAGCAGAGCAAAGTTTGAGCGAAGCTTGCGGTCATGGATTAATGGAGTTTGAGATTGATCAGAAGAGAAGAGCCATGGCGGTCGCGCATCAGGTTAGGTGGGAGTAGAGGGGGTGGCGGCGCATGCCGCTGCGGCGGTTGTGCGTCTTACAGCCACGGTGAATGATAGAACAAACAGAGCGATGGAGGAGGCTTCTGCCATCAAAATCCAGTCTTTCTTCAGATCTTATCTGGTACTCACTTATAAGAAATGTTTCATTTTTCAGATTGTTCTTTTTAAAGTTTCTGCAGAATGGAAGAATTATTTGCTTTGATTTTCTTGAAAGGAAATATCGAATTGTTTAGCTGTGAAAGGAATGCTGAAGGAGTCTGCTCTTAAATTTTTTTTTTGAAAAAAAGAAGCTTTTTTATCCCTTCTTATTTGAGGCTTGAATAAAAAAAGTTAATTTGAAGGTATTGGGATTTGAGAAAATAATTTCTTGGGTAGGGAAAAATATTTATAAAGGCAAATCATTTACTTACAATTTGACTCCTGCAGGCAAGAAAAGCTTTGAATGCACTGAAGGGATTGGTAAAAATGCAAGCTTTAGTGAGAGGGCACCTGGTTAGGAAACAGGCGAATGCTACACTCAGATGCATGCAAGCACTGGTTAAAGCTCAAGACAGAGCTCGCGCTGAAAGAATCCGAATGGTGGAAGCATCACAATCCACACCATTAAAACACCAAAACTACAGAAGATCACCAAGGCATCATCCATTTGTGAGCCAAAACTCAATTTTTATCTTTTATTCCGCACAGCTCAGCTTTTAGTTCCAACTACAAAATGTAAATCAGAACTCTTTATGATTTCAGGAACCGGATTATAATGAGGAAGAGTATGTCAAAATTGTAGAGATGGATCTCGGAGGAAGGAGCTATTCATTGAAAGAATCTGATAACAGGTTCTGTAATTACAATTCATCTTCTCGTACACCTAGCAAGGCTGATCTCCCTGCACAGCTCTCCCCTGTACCGTCAGCTTTAACTGAGATGAGTCCAAGAGTTTACAGCATGAACTTTGAAGAAATTTATATTCCCACAGTTCAGAATAGTCCTCAACTGTCTGCCATGTCCATGCCCCCACATACTTCTTACGATCATCCTCTGTATCCCAATTACATGGCTAACACAGAGTCTTCCAGAGCTAAGTTGAGGTCCCAAAGTGCTCCAAAGCAGCGACTTGATACAAATGAGAGGCAATCAAGTAAGAGAAGACAGTCGGTGGAGGGAAGAAATGTTGCAGGAGGAGTCAGGATGCAGAGATCTTCTTCTCATGTTGGTATGGCTGGAAATATTTATGAATTTCCATGGTACATGAAGCTTGATAAATCTAATATGTCGTTCATAGAGAGTGAATGTGGTTCAACAAGCACTGTGCTGACAAACAAAAACTATTGCAGATCTCCAGCAGGGTATGAGGTAAGATTGAATTAATCAGTACAGTATTAGTCATAGTTTCATTTAGTGGTTTGGTTTACTCTTTATTATTGCAGATCAATGGGAATGTTTGATGGCAGATTCATTCATGGCCTGTAGTGATATATCTTCTGACATTAGTAACAGTTATGATTTTTTAGAAATTAGAAGAAGGAAAAAATGTTTTTCAGAAGTGAAGATATTTCAGGAACTTGTAATTTGATTTTGCAGCTGCAAATAAGTCAAAATTTAAGTCCCAAAATACAGATTTCATGTTATCGTCCTTAGCATGTTGTCAGGACCTGCACATTTGTGTTTTTTCATAAATCGTGATCTTCACTTTTGTTATTGTATTCTTACTGATTGTTCTTTTGATGGAAGATATGAAAGGTATCATCTTTGCTCAATTATGTTTCATATTGTTAATATTTAAAACGTGTGAGATCATAAATATGATTAATAATTTTATAATTGGCCATATACTTTGAAAAATAATACCGCCTCATAAATATTTAGAAAAGTTTACAAACATATGTGGGCTCCGATTCAGAAGGCAAATTGAATTGTAGATAAGACACCGCCCAGAGATTTCGCCCCTCATTGTGCAAGGACTTTTTAATCTGATGTTCAGAGTTTCCCATAGGCGCAAGCCACTGTGATTAATTATCCCTCATGATAATAGGAGAACACTTCTGATTAAAGTTAGTCATTAATAATTGAGTATTCAACATATAATAGCAGCAGACTTAAGATTTTAAACTATATAATCGATCACTAGAAGCTTAAAACAAATATTGGGGGATGAAGACGAAACTTAAACAAGATCTCATGGTTTCATCATCCCGAGATGTCGTGGTCCCCAATCTACTTAGTCAGGGGAGGTTGTCGACCTAACCTGATAGAAGAATCCTTGTCAAAAGCCATGGATTGCGTCTTCTAAGGTATTGTTATAGATCTGGGGTGGATGTTTGTCTAAAAGGGAAAATTTAAGTCGACTTTAGTAGTCAAAAGACTTTATGTCAATCAATTATATCCTTATGATTCAAAACTTGAGGGTACAAAGTCATTGGGGAACATACGGGATGCAGCCGCGATCGTAATATAATGGTATCATTTCGGGTCGTAACCGCTAATTTATGATGTCATTGGGTCAAACCATGATGACAGAGGACTCAGGTCACGCCCTTACTAACATGCAATTACTTTGATTGTGAATCTATGTGTATTTGATATGACATTCACTCTTTGTGAGCTGAAGTCAGTCAGAAACTTGTCACCCTCGACAAACTCTTGCAGAGGGTGGATAGAATTTACTTTTAGTTTTTAATGATTAATTTTTAGCTTGAATATTTTAATTATTTATTTTGAAAGTCCTAATTTAAAAGATTGACCCATTCGATTGAAATCTTTAATCAACACGACCATCATTGGAATATTTAAGCATTTAAAACTTTTATATTTGAAGTAGGGGTATTTAGCTTTGTCAGGTTTATACTCTTAGGGTATAAGTTATGCTGACTCCTGTTCTTACAAGGAGGATAATCAAACTAGGTGATTTGAATTTCTAAATTTTTATTTTATAAGTTGGACATTTATTTTGAAATTATTAGACTCGTCAACTTCAGTTTTTGCCAGGAAAAGAATCAGAGTAGTTGGGTGTGACTTACAATCTTATTTTTTAAATAAGGCGGTTCGATTAGCCCGTGCAACATTCTCTAACAATGTATTTAAACATTTAACTATTTGGTTCGAGGAGCACATGCGGGCATTTACATTTCACATATTAGAATATCTTTTTATAAGCTTTAAAAACTTGCATGAATTTAAAGTCATAAACTTAATATGGACTTTACAAAAGATCTCAATTGGAACTCTTTTAAGTCTTACGAAATGTCTCGCATTTCATTGTATCGCATTTAATTTAGGGAATAATCACAAAATTTTTATAAAATTGGAAGTCACTTAGAGCATAAAATATTTCAGAATTATTATGATTTTAGCTTTTAAAAAGAAACTGTCTTCTATTTACTAGCAGAAGTATTGTGAATCCCGTGGCGATAAATTCCAAGTTTTTAGAAAACTCAATGTTTGAATTATGCTTAGCTTTTAGGAGCCTATGTGCGAAAAAATTAACTTTAAATTGATTTTCAAATTTTAGGAGTCTAAGTTTGAAGTCCGATTTCAAAATATTTTTTAAGTTTTAAGAGCTTAAAATTTAAAAATACTGATCTTAACATTTTAATTCTTAAAAGATTATTTTTTAATGGCCCAAAGCTTTAAAATTTTAAAATCCTAGGAGCTTAAATTTAAAAGTTGAAATTTTAATTTAATTTCATTCCTAAAGAGCCTAAATATTTAAAAAACCAGTCCCCTAATATTTTAAACCCTAAGAGTCTAAAATTTTGAAAAGCTCGAGTTTACAAATCATTTTAAAATTTAAGTGTGTGATGTTTTATTCTATTTTAACAGTCTAAAACCTCAAATGTTTTAAAGTGTTTAGAAGTCTAAATTCACTGAAAATTCTGGCAGCCTCCCAGTATTGACCTCCTTTTAAGGTCACTGAAGAATGCCAACCTTCCCATTTATCTTAAAAGACGAGCTGGTCAGTGTCGTGAGATACTGCGGCTAGAGAGTAAAAGTGTGAACTTAACCCGCAATCTTAAAAGATGCAACAAACATTCAATGTACCTGCATAAAAGGGTTAGCTCGCAAATTAACATTTCCCGAGAGGTACTTTGTTTTCCCCAAATGGTACTTAATTCACCATGGACGGGTACTTACTTTTCCACGAGCAGATATTTTATAGCCCTAATTTTAAAAAAAATTTCCATATGAGTCCATGTTTTTTCTTGAATAGGACTAAATTTCCCCATAAACGGGTACTCACGCTTCTTGGAGTGGATAGTTTAAAAATTCCTTGTTTTGCGGCAAAATTTATACCTTTTGAGATCGACAATGTTAACGACAACGATGAAACAATAGGATACAATAAAGTACATCATATTTCTTTCTCTCTTTTTTTATCACACAACAACAACTATAATAAAATAAGAAACATAAAATAAATAAAATTAAGTAAAGTAGCAGATAATAGTAATTGGGTTTGGTTTAATTATGGCGCGCTAATGAGTTGCAGAGGAGCAGATTTGGTTGATACCGGGAGAATTACATGGAAAGAACCATTCGAGCTCTAGGGCAGGGGAAACCCAAGGTGGAGGAAGTACAGAGCGGTGGGGCAGCGAGCAGCGACGGTGAGGAGAAGCCTTGGGAGGATCATAGGTGAAGAAAGATGTGATAGGCAGGGCTCGCGACAGAGGAAGAAATGGCAAGGATAATCTACCAGCTTCAGTTCAAAAAGGGAAGAAAAAGGCTTTGGTGTAGAGAAGATCAAAAGATCGTGAGATTTGCAGAGAGTTCAACGTCGTCACATCATACTTTATTTCCAATTGCACTCGCACTCTGAGATCTCACGCAGGTGTACGTGTCATATCAATAATATCAAATTTTTTAGTCTGAAATATCGATTCCACATGGAACGAGGAAATTAGACTTAAGTGAAGTTCTAGCTTATTGGTTTTCATTTTTTGCCTGAAATTGAAATTAAGGTTGTACAAACTACTCCTACTGAATTGCAAGCTATTTTAAATGCTAAATCTTATATATATCCTACTTTTTTTCTATTTGAATTGGTGAAAATCAAGTTATAAAGCTACCATCCCTTATAATGAATTGAGTGGAGCATAGGAAATGCAAAGTGTCAATTATGAATGTAGCTAGTGACAAATATTAGCAATTCTCTTCTTTACCCTCTCTCGAGTGAATAAAAAAGTTTGGTTAAATTGACTTCAATTCCTTAAATTTCAACTTAAACCCATCAAAGTCCAATTCTTTAACATTTGCATCTCCCTATAAATTATTTGCACTATATCCTATAATTCAATGTGAGTAACCTGGTTGATTCCACCATAGCTCTCCCGAGACATTATGGATTACAACACATTTTAATGATTCACTTGACCATAATGAAAAGTAAATGAAATTCAGAAGGTTACCCATCAAATTAAATATTTAAAAACTAATTTAAGAAACACTTGCACTCCTACACATACTGCTCAAACATAACAAAGAAAAATAATGAGAATTACTCAGAAAGCATGAAGAACATACCACAAAGCTTCATTTAAATCAGGAGAATGCACTAAATATTTGTACACAAAGAAATATAATCAATAGAAACCACAACACTTATCTTTCTCTCGTTTACAAAGCATTGAAAATGCTCCACCAAAGACCTCTGTACTCTTTGCTGCTCTTTTGGATACTCTCCTCACAATACAACTCAAGTCCTCTCCAATTCCCTCACATAAACTCTCTTACTCAATCATACTACAAGCCTTTAACAAGCCTCTACTTTCATTCTCCCCCCCCCGCCCACCCCCAAAAGAAACTCCTTTTAGAATTTAAAATATAGCATAATAAAGCCCTCCAGTCATCTGAGTAACTCCCCAAGTCGTGTGCCTGAACTGCTCAAAACTACCTCAGGTTGTTGTTGGTGCCTAGGCGTCAGTCTCTCTGTCGACCAAACAATATGGGCACCTAGGAGTCAGTAAGGTAGCGCTTTGGTACCCAATGGTTGCCGCCTGGACGCAAGTCTCTCGGGTTATCAGGGCAAACAGTGGCGCTTAGGCCTCCAAGGGTCTGGCACCAATGCGTCAATCTCTTGTGAGCTCCTTTGCTTTAAGTCTCCACCACATTGCTCTTCTTCTCTTCTATTTTGTTTCACTTTTAGTAATTGTTATAGTTGCAAGAAAAACATAAAAATATATTTCTTTAAAGTGTAATTTCATCCATAAAAATGTGCAAAATGATAAAGGAATTTATTCTTTCTTTTCTACATATCAAAATCCCCTAAATTTAAATGTTACTTTTCCTTAAGTAACACTACAATTTAAGTTTCAAGTTAGTTAATTTGAGGAAGTGGGTTCATAGAAACTATCAACAATTATACATCAGGAAATTCATAGTGTAAAAGTAGGATAACTCTAGTAAATAAGTCTAGCCTTAGGGTATAAGAAACTTTGCATCCAACCAAGAAAACTGGATTTTTTATTTACTTGAAAAAGAAATGAACACTTGTTAAACATAGTATCATCGATGGTAGAAAAACAAAATGTAAGCACTCCTTTTAAAAAGATTTATTCATACATCTTAGGTATTAGTAAACTTAGGAGTTTAGTGAAGTTTTAAATTTAATAAGAATCTAGTGAAACTAATTTTTGATAAGGTTTTTCCCCAAGCTTCTTCTCATTTTATATATTCTTTTCAATCTCTTTCCTTGCTTTAGGATGAAGATTTCAATTCTTAGCATAACTTTATGAGGATTACTATATCTCGATAGGTCTTTTAATAGTTTTGAATTTCACTATCATCTCTCTAAAGTAATACACTCCACACTCCTTTATTTTTTTCTTTTCAAAAAATTATAAAGTATTAGTTGAAAATATAATTTTATGGAGGCTTAATTCTTAGCAAGTACATATCTAAATATACATACTTCAACAAGTATATCACTGTTTTCAAAATTAAATAATTAATTCATTTGTCCACATGTTGAATTACAAATTAACTTAATACTAGTCTAGTCTCATTTACATAGAGTTTAAATAAGTAAGTTATGTCTTTTCCTTCTCAATATTGTGAAAGTTTCCATTCTAATCCCAAAACATCAAATTACTAAATAATGACAATTTAAATACAGGCTATTAAAGACAAATAAATTTAAGCTTTTAAAAGATTTTTCTCCGCACCCCAACTTGATTTTTAACATATTAAGTAATTTAAAACATAATTATAAATAGGGAGAAAATAACACCAAAATTCTTCCTACCACATGTGTCTATCATCAAGATTAATAGGCATAAACAGGAATAAACATATATGCAATAACAAGTAAATATAAACTAAATTGAATTTTATATGAAACTACATCAAAGAGTTTAAATATTACAACAGGTGAACAAACAAGTTTCACAATAATAATACACATTGGCCAAATGAAAAGTACATCAGCAGTAGCAGCAGGAAAATAAAATCTAGTACATTCGCATCAAAAGAAAAATAAAATTACTCATCATGCTAGTCGCCCTCATCATCATCCTCATCCTTATCTCCTTCATCTTCTTCTTCCTCCTCCTCAGTGTCTTCAACCATCGGTTGAGTGTGCCCGTAGGGCTGATAGGGAGGATATACAGAAACTTAATAGGATTGTCTCCTCCAATCCACTGATTTTTCTTATAGATATCCAGTTTAACTACTTCGAAACTGGCTCGATGATCAAATTTTCTTGTATATTGCCAATCCAAGTGTGAGCTATGTTCAACTAATCAATACACCTCGCCATGTATAAATGGAGGTATCATCCTCTATACCCTCTCTAACTTTTGTTCAAAAGCACCCATCACAGTAGTAGGATGTGATTTGTAAGGAATAGAAGAATGAGGTTGAGCCATGGGGTAGGACTTTTTTGCAAACACTACATTCCTCCTATATATTTGATTTGGAGATTGGCTTCAATAGATGAAGCATCTCCACCCCACTACTAATAGAAACTCTAACATGCTAGCACAAAAAAAAGATAGTATATGGGTGCCCCAAACCAAGAGTAGTTCCCCCATATTTGGTATTTTTGATAGAGTAGTGAATAAGAGAACCTACATCGATGGATTTATTATTCTGGATGCAATATTTTAAGAAAGCTCGATCTCTAGTTACTTCACTAAGATTAGTAGAAGGAAGCATTTTAGCATAAATGAAAAAAAGTGCCAAGCTTTCAATATTCCATTCAATTTGAAAGCAGAATAGTTAAGCTTAATTCCGACATTAACTTTCCACGCTCCTCCATAATCAGTTAAGGAATTGATAACTTCATGCAGATAATCATTAGTAAGAGTTAAAACTATGTAGAAGCTATCAAGGAGATCTTTTAAAGAAAAAATGCATTTATGCCAAAAGGTAAGAAATCTATAAGTTTCTCTCTTACAAAACTAATCCATTAGTAGCTTCAGGAAGATTAGCATAAAATGCTCCAACTACAAATATCGCAGCAAGAAAGATATTATAACATAACTCCTCTCATTGCCTACTTACAATCACTCTCTCCACATGACCTGCAGGTCTAATATTTCCTCACTCTATAATCAACTTTTTCGACGCCAAGAAGTTATTGTATCGCTCCTCAGCTTTGGAGCTTACAAATTTATTCTTGTTGAACAAAGATTTTGATTTGCCCTCCCTTGGTTTTTGGTGTCATAACATAGGAATGAAAATCACAAGAATAAAGAATATAAAGTGATGTAGATGCCACAATATGCAAGTTAAGAGCTAAATCAAGATTTGCCTCAAAAATCTTCAATTTCCACTCTCTCTACCTAAAATACCGAGAAACTCGGATTAAATTCAAAGAAATAAGCTTAGGGAGTGAATTGTTACCACTTGGAAGTGATTTTCACTCACCTAAACGTCAAGAATCAAGAGAAATTAGAAGATCAATGGGTGCCCAAGGTATTGATCTCAGTTGCCGAAGACGTGGTGTGGAGGTGTTTTCGCACAAATGACCTAAACCGGCCAGGTTTAGGGCTATTTTTCTAGTAGGTGGGGGCAGCGCCTAGGCGCTGCACCTGCGCATAGTAGCGCCTTGGCGCCTGAGTGAGCGGCGCCTAGGCACGAGATCCAGTTTTGACTTGATTACTTTAATTCAATATTTGGTCATTCCCAAGTTCTTAATCACAAATAATAATCAATATTCGAGTAATTCAATATTTGGTTTTTTTGGTCTGATCTGAAATATTTAGGTGGTATAAATGTAAAAAACAAAATATAAATATTCTATTTATAAATATATAAAAATTGGGTGTTACCTATGTAAATTATCCTTATAAAATTTTCCCTAATATTTAAAAAAAATTAATCGAATACTGGGGTCCTTTTGTAAGTATTCAAGGAATTTAAACAATACTTTAAACGTGAAATAGAATGATATGAAATATCATTTGGTCACATCACAATAATTGGATGTGGGAGTATTAGCGCATGAGTTAAACAATATTTATACAAATAGTTTTATTTAAATAAATTTAAAACTTTAATTATAATAAATTCTTAAATTATATAATATATATTATGAACAATAAAAATTAGTCTGAAGCCAAGATGATGTGATGTGGCTCTGTATGGAAGAAGACAGTTCTCCAATAGAATATATTATTTGATGATTCTAAATGAAAGAAGAGAAGCAGAGTGAGCTCTAATTATTGGGTGCGGAAAGTGCACGCAGAGCTGCGTGCGCTCTCCGCACCCAATAATCGCTCCAGAGTGAGGGAGGGGCCTACGAGGGGGAAAATATTGCGTCGGGAGTCTGGAAAGAATCTGCGTTCGGACAAAAAGACGCGATGCACGAAGAAGTTGTTGTTTTTTTTTTCTAAATGATTTCTATTTCTTCACAATTCATATACTCATTGTCAAAGGGATGAATGTTTCCTTAAATTTGAACTTTCCGAAAAAAAAAAAAAAACTGTTTAGTTTTCATAATTTTACTTTTGAAAGTTAACTCTTAGCTAGTAAACTTTGTTTTTCAACTGCATTTTAAATAACATTTACCTTGGTAGTTAATATTCAAACTTTGCACTTTACTTTTATTTTTGCATTTTTAAATTATAAAATAATTTCAAAAACTTACTTCAAGCATTTTCCAACTTCCCTGTGGGATCGATATCTAGGACTCCATTAGAGTCATTTATTACTTGAACGATACATATAATTGTGTTGATTTTAACGGGGATTTGACAGTTTAAAAAGAGTTTTAAAAGATAAAATATTTTCATAACATGTATTTTTGTTGGGATTATATTAATATTTTCATAACATGTATTTTTGTTGGGATTATATTAATATTTTCATAACATGTATTTTTGTTGGGATTATATTACATATTTATTATATATCTGTCATGTGTAATTTTGAAATATTGAAAAATATTTGCAAAATTTACACACTAAATCAACCCTGCCCATCACCCCATATTTGGTATTTTTTATAGAGTAATGAATAAAAGAATCTACATCGATGGATTTATCATTCTGAATGTAATAATTTAAGAAAGCTCGATCACTAATCACTTCACTAAGATTAGTAGAAGGAAGCATTTTAACAGAAGTGAAAAAAGTGTCAAGCTTTCGATATTCCATTCAAATTGGAAGTAGAATAATTAAGCTTAATTCCAACATTAACTTTCCACTCTCCTCTATAATCAGTTAAGGAATTGATAACTTTATCCAGATAATCATTAGTAAGAGTTAAATCTGCGTAGAAGCTTTCAAGGAGATCTTTTAAGAAAAAATGCATTTATGCCAGAAGGTAGAAATCTATAAGTTTCTTTTTCACAAAAACTAATCCATTAATAGCTTCAGGAAGATTAGTTACCCCACTACAAATATCACAACAACAAAGATATTATAACATAACTCCTCTCATTGCCTACTCACGGTCACTCTCTCCAGATGACCTGCAAGGCTAATAAATCCCCACTCTACAATCATTTTCCTCGACGCTAAGAAGCTATTGTATCGCTCCTTAGTTTTGGAGCTTACAAATTTTTTATTGTTGAACAAAGATTTTTTTCCCCCCTTGGTTTTTGGTGTCATAGAAGAGTCATAGGAATGAAAATCACAAGAAAAAAGAATATAAAGTGATGTGCATGCCACAATATGCAAGTTAAGAGCTAAATCACGATTTTCCTAAAAAATTTCCAATTTCCACTCTCTCCACCAAAAATCCCGAGAAACTCAGATTAAATTTAAAGGAATAAGCTTAGGGAGTGAATTGTTACCACTTGGAAGTGATTTTCGCTCACCAAAACGTCAAGAATCAAGAAAATTTAGAAGATAAATGGGTGCCCTAAGTATTGCTCTCAGTTGCCAAAGACGTGATGTGGAGGTGCTTTTGCAAAAATGATATGAACCGGCCAGGTTTAGGGCTATTTGTCTAGCAGATGGGGGCAGCGCCTAGGCGCTGCATTTGAGCATAGTAGCACCTTGGCGCTTGAGTGAGCGGTGCCTAGGCACCAGGTCCAGTTTTGGCCTGATTACTTGAATTCAATACTTGGTCCTTCCCAAATCCTTAATTACAAATAATAATCTCACTTACAATACCTTATACTAAAGATAAATGAGGATCACTCATCCTACTTCTCATCACATCTTCCTTCTTGGACCGGATAGTACCTAAACTAATGAAATTGGCTTATGTTGTCAACCTCAGGTGCTACCCTGCCCATTAAAGTATACACCTCAATCTGTATAAATGAAAAAATCATCCACATGCTCCTCTAATAGCTAGTCTATTGAACCAACATGATAAAAGAACAAGGTTGGAGATAGCCAGTAAAAAATTAAGATGGGTCTGTCTCCAAACTCAACATATCTTCTGTAAATCCTTATGTTTGATTGGTAACTAGGGTGTAAAGGATAATGTTGCTTGTACTACCATAAAAGAAACATTGACTTCCAGTCACAATGAGAAGACTAAGGATTTGCCTCCCTGAAATCACACAATCCTAATCAAAACAAAGCACTCACAAACATAAAAATTAACACACAGATACAAACAATCCACACAACAATAAAAACAATCTCAAACGCAAATACAAACATGTGTTGTCTCTCAAGAAGCGCTTAGTTTAACGTTCTCAGCCTGATAAATATATATATTTACTCAAGATGACCCAACATTAAAATCTCATTTATCAACGGTCTCTCACCACCTAGGTAGGGATTGATTTTTTGCCCGTTTACTTTAAATACACTGCCACTCTTAGAATTTTTAATATCAATTACATAAAAAGGATAAAATTTGACTACATTAAATTGTGTTGATCACCTGAAATTAAGTTTTCCGGGAAATAATTTAAAACATGTATTATGCAGTAAAACCTCATGTCTAGGCTCAAAATCTTTCCTAAGAATCTTTTGATCGTGCCACTTTTTCATTTTCTTTTTATAAAATTTGCATATTCATAAGATTATTTTCTAACCTCATTGAGTTCATTTAACTGTAGTAATCTTTTCCGACTAGCTTCCATCATATTATAGTTGAATTCCTTAACAGCTTAATAAACTTTACGTTCTAATTCCACTGGTAAGTGACAAGTTTTATCAAATATGAGTCTATATGGAGACATTCATATAGGTGTTTTACAATCAGACTTATAAGCCCAAGATGCATCATCTAATCTCAAAGATCAATCTTTCATATTAGGATTGGCAATTTTTTCAAAAATCATTTTGATTTCTCTGTTAGGTACGTTTGTTAAACCACTCATTTGAGGATGATATGTTGTGACAATCTTATGTTTAATTCTATACTTTGTTACTAATGTCTCATATTTTATATTCCTAAAGTGGCTCCCTCCATCGCTTATGATGACTCTATGCATACCAAATCTACTAAATATATTCTTATTTAAGAATTTTGTTACGCTTTGAGCATCACAATTTGGTAGGGCCGCTGCCTCAATCCATTTTGAGACATCGTCCAAAGCTATCAGAATATATAAATTCACTAACGAAGGTACAAAGGGATCCATGAAATCTAAACCCCAAACATAAAAAATCTCAAATTTGAAAGTAAAATTTAGGGGCATTTCTTCACGCTTATAAATATTGACTACTCTTTGGCATCTAACACAAGATTATATATAT
>NW_018164953.1:216961-223649 GCF_001263595.1 Phalaenopsis equestris | reverse complement strand
TATATATATATTCATATCCCTAAATAAAGTATGTCAATAAAATCCTGATTTCGATCAATCCAGACATGATTGACATGCCACTTTGTCTCGATCGTCCGCCTCGACCCGGATGTCATGTCACTTTGCCTTGATCGACCTCCCCAGCCATGTCGACTGTCGACATTGCACTTTACCTCGACTGGCTGCCCTGACACGGTCGACATGTCACTTTGCCTCGATTTGTCATCTCAGATCGATTGACACCACTTATGCCTCGATCGGCCATCGCAGGCATATCGAGATCACTTGGGTTTGACCAGCCGCCCTAACCCAGTCAATTGATCTCTTGCATAGTACATGTTATGCATGTGCATGAGTATGCTTTGCTTGCTTACATGTAGGGCTGTCAAAACGGCTCGTTGTTCGAAAACAGCTCGTGTTCGGCTCGTTCGCTAAGTTAACGAGCCGAAGCTCTAGTTCTCGGTAGGGATCCAACTAGCAGATTGGTAAGGTGCTGACCATTACCCGTAGTAACCAAAGTATCATCCATAAGACTTCTGAGCTCTAGTAGATCTCCATTCTTCTTCTTCCTCCTGGAAGTGTAAACCTGCCATATAACATATATATATAATGAGTAGTATTTTTTAAAAAATTAAATGCCTACAACGCTACAAAGATTTATAATCAATTAATACTATTAATTAAGAAAACAAAATAAAAATTATTACATTAGATTCAAATGATGTTTTAAATCTTGCCCCAATCATTAACATCTTATGACTACGTGATTATGATTGTCAAAATGACTCTTTATTCATGTTGAGCCACGTAAGGAAGGGGAGCCGATCACGAACACACTTTCTGAGCTCGAAATATAAACGAGTCGACTTACATGGTGCACTGTGTCTGGTATGTGTTTGCCATTTGCATATATATCTGGTCGTTATTGGTGTAAGTGTAATTTTCCGCCGTGGCATCCGATGGTATGGGTGACCGAGCACAACACCTCTTTTGTTGTATGACTTGCATGACATTTTGTATGGTGTTTATCATTTGAATGGATAGCACTTCGAGTATCCTTTCACACACTCATTTTTTCGGGTCACTACCTCCACGACGCACCCATTCATCAAGTCAATGCCTCATTGGCATGCCCATTTATTTCAGGTCACTGGCTCCACGACATACCCAACACTTTTGTCATATGACTGCTTGCATTTGCATTTGCATGCATGCATGAATAGCGAGCTAGGCTTGGTAGGTGAGTGATCCAGTGTCGATCACAATGTCTTTACGAGCATTGCTTGTCGGGTTGATCCTGGTGAGCAATGTGAGTTAAGTTGATACGAGTATGACTGTTCTAAGAATTCATGGGATCTAACTCATGTCATCATACATGTTAAGGGCCCACATTCAATGGACATTATTTTAAAATTAAAATAAATATATTTTTTTCTACTTATTATATATGCAATAAATTAAAAATTATACACATAACAAACTAGGCTATATGTAAGGCCAAATTTTCTTTCAAAATCTACTTTGGGACACCCTTTAGATCTCTTGGATTATTAAGGTGGCGTCGGTAAGACGATCCCATCAAAGTCATACTTTACCCAGAGACCAACCCTGCACTTAGATGCTAGTTAGAACACTTTCTCGTTAGATGGTGTGCTAGGCTAGTATTTAGGATGTTAGGTAGTATTTTTGAACGTCTTTAGCTATTGTTATGTGTTATGTTGTTTTATGCTAGTCATGCGTCACCTTTTTTGTTTTTCATGTGTTAGTGTGCTTGACATGCATGGTAGTATAGTAGGGCGTTCTTCTGCAGAGTGTCATGCCTACATACACACTCACACATGTGTTGCTATGGGGGAGCAAGTAATGATATCTAATCCTTTACTTGCATGTGTTATTTAGTTCCCCCAATTATAAGACACAATTTATTTTGTGTTGTATGAATTTCCCCGTTAATGCTTATTTTCATTAAGATCAGGTCTGTTATTTTTTCTTTTCAATTGTATTTGATAAATTCCTATGATGAGCCTGTATCAAAAATAAGGCACGGGCACATGTTTTGAGGGGAATTTGGCACTGAACCACGTGACAAGCAGCAGAAGCGGTAGTTCATCTTCTGTACCTTAAGGGTCCGTTTGGGGCAGCTTATAAGTGCGGGCGGCGTTTTCAAAATGTCGTCGTACATTTTGGTTTGCGTGTTTCGCTAGCTTATCTGAAACTGCGTTTGACTTTTTACACTAAACGCAGTCCGCGGGTCGAGCCCTGCGGCCAGCCCGCGGGACGCGTTTCAGGATAAGCAGCTTATCCTAAAATGCACAAGCTGCCCCAAACGGACCACTCTGAATTTATACTTTTGTATGGACTTAGGACTAGACATATATATGTGAAGTTCAACCGTTTTTCCTATTTTTCTGGGATATGTTGCCGACCCTGTTGTGTTTTTCTCTCTTTTACTATTTTTTGAGTGCTTTGCCCTTTTGTAGTGTGCTAAGGATGCCTGAATTGAGCTTCATTGTTTACTTTTGTGCATTTGAACTTCCACAAAAAATATAATCTATGCTCACTAAGAACATTAAAATTATAATTTTTCTACTTATAAAAACTCCTAATAAAAGATTCAAGATAAATTAAAATTTAAGATTAAAAGATTTGAGATTTTCAAAACCTATTTTTACTTTCCTGCATGACTTTGAGGCCTATTTTTAAATGGTTTGCATTGCATGGATATTACCCAAGAGGTTTTAAAAAATAATTAAAAACCGCTCTAGATAACCACATTCATATTTGCATGATCCGAGGAGGAGCTCCTATGCTTTTTCAATCAGACTGGCACATCATATGTTTTTCTACATAGGAGATTGTCTCGTGCATGTAGGGACTTAGAAGGCTCCCCGACCCATTCGGGGTGTAAGTTCTTTTGTTGGAGTGCTTCCAGATTCATAGCTGAATCTCCCTCTCTTTCTTTCTAGTGGCATAGACGGGTATAAGTCTCACCAGTTAGAACTCCAATCGATAGCCATATGATAGAATTTTATTCCTCTAACCTTGGGGCTACCGAGGTCCCGACAGATGACGCAATTCACAGATTGTTGATCGGGGATCTCTGGACGTGTTGGGTTGACTACCTTCATATTAGGTAGACTTGGGGTCTTAAGGGCTTCGGATGACGGGTTCGTGGTACCTCGACCAAGCTACCTCTACCTTCTAGGGATTACTCCCCACTTCCTTTGACTACCCATGTTGAGCCCTATCGCTCTTTGACTTCGTTGTATCGTCTTTACAACCTAATGTCAATAAGTTGTCACCCATTTGGGAAACGACGATTTGTCTTTTGCTCTTATGGCCTAGATGTGTTTTGACGTATTGGGATGTTCCCATCAAGATGATTATGGTTATTGTGCAGGCTTCGTATGCTGATGAGTTGCTGCTCATTTGGGATGTGAGAGACTCACTTTCTACCCGATGGCTTAGCATGAGCTTTGACGCATCGAGACTTTCCCATATGGAATAATCATTTCTTTGATGACCAATTTCTCCAGGTTCACGATAATACAAACAAAACTCCTTTTATCGAGAGTATTCTTGGGCATCCATTAAGATGTAATTACCAAGTGTGGTAGGTCCACTTGGGAGTGCTCTTGACCTCAGAACAGACACCCACACCCGACTCTATGGTTATGTGTAACCAACGTGGGTATTTTTTCTCCGATATTGGTCCAAGGTGACTCCGCCCGATCTTTATTGGGAGGATATATTTGACATATTCTTGTGAGATTTATCTCACGTAGGTGCTCCACGCTTTGTTTTATTTCTTTTTTCTGTCGTCTCTGTCGTATATCCTTCTTTTTTGGTTCCTCTCTTCTCTGGGTCATTCATATAACCCGTAAGAGATATTTATTCAAAGAAGAGAAATATACAACGATTGACAGACTGATGACTCGTTCAAAAATAAAAGAGGAAAAAAAATGGATGTAAACAAGTCTTAGGTGAGAAAAGATAAGTAAGTAATTACCTAAATTTAATTTTCTTTTCTCCACCTTTTTTTTTAATCTTGTTTAACAGCAACAACATACCATTCAATGTTTATGAACTTACATATTTTACACCAAAATTATGATATTAACATTTATAACATGTTAAGTGTCGTAAACCTATGTGTAATAATATGATTTTCACATTTAAAAAGATTGTAATAGTGATATTTTTTTATGTGGTGTTAAAGATTTGACTGGTATAAATGTAAATATGAATGTGTAGGTGTTAGATATGTAAATACATAAGAATGGTGTGGTATGTATGTATATTCCCCCAAAATTTAATAAAATTTCCTCCTATACCTCAATACTCTTTGTGCCATTACATCATAGACTGTTTATCAGGCGCTTGTAGTTTTAGTTAATTTCATTCTAAGTCTCAAGTTAGAGGATAAAAGTGGGACATTTTTCAAGATTTATTTAGCTAGTTAGTGTAATTTCAAGTCCTACCATCTAACCAACAAGCAAAGTATCCTCAAATTGAACTATAATGGTCTGTTTGGGGATGTTTCAGATTATTAAATAACAGTTGTGAAACTATTGAAAAATAATTTGATCTTAAAAAAACTGTTGTAGCTATTTTAATTTTTTTTTCAAGATAAAATCAAACCGCAGCTAGAAAGCTACCACCACACTTAGCCTTGACCGATGGAGAAACACAAATTTCAACGATAGCTTTTTGAAAAAGCTATCAAAACACAGTTTACTGAAACAGGAAAAATTGCGATGCAATGTCACACAGCCTAGCCAAACGGACCCTAAATCTCACACGTATTAATTTTCTTCTCGCATTGGAGCTCTTTATATCAGTCATCACTTCTTTTCAAACATAGGTATCACAAATATCATAAATAACAACCCGGCGGAATCATGTGAATACGTCATGGGAGTAATCGGTTCACGAATCTTCAGCACCTTCGTAGGTAAGAATCGTGACCCACCGGAGCCACAAACCACATAATGCATTCACAATATTCCTCTGATAATAATAGAGAAAGGAGGAAGATAAAAGAAAATAATCATGTGATATATATAGTCCAAGACATATGACATATTTAGGTAAAGAAAATGTTGTCACAACATTGTTTGAAATAGACATTTGTTTAGCCCAAGTATTGATTTGTCCTTTTTCGCTCTCACATCAATGTTCACAAACAAGTTTGATGATACCATTTATTTTGTCCGCTTTGCCTGGCCTGCACCAGTTGATTTTATGTTAAGCTAAAGCATGTATGAGAAGTCTAAACTCATATATAGTAGATTGAAGCATATGATTTTGATTAACTGAAACAAACAATTAAACAATATGCTTGTGTAGAAATATAAAATTAGGCTTAATTTTATTAGTTGAAAAAGTTTGGATTGGAATACTAGAGCTTCGACCATATCAAAGAAAATAAGATCACACCGATTTGAAAAATTCGAAGCAAATTATTGAGCGGAAAAGCACAAAAAGTAATTACAGAAAAACACATTCAGATTTAACGTGAAAAAACTCGAGAACGGGGAAAAATTATGGAGTCACACTACATCAGAACTTCACTATAAAAGGAGAAATGTGCATCGATTTTCGCCGCTCAGATCTTTTCTCTAAAACACTGAAACTCACAAAAATTTTGCACCAAATCCTCTCTTGATCACACAAGAGAATTAGCATGCTCCAAAATACGCCTCTTGAACTTCACTGCTCATGTAAAAAACCCTTCAAGAGTTTACTGCGTGTTTAAGAGTGTTTCTCATGAAACAAGGAATTAAATCCCTAACTATGTACAAATCGCCCCTGGCACCTACGCGCTGCTCCCGGGTGTTTTCATTCTGCTTTCTCTGATTGTAATCATGAATTTGGGCGTAGTCGTGCCTCGAAATGCAATACTGGCTCAAAATAGCACCTGGGTGAGCCCTGTCTGAATCAAGGCAAGGAAGTGCTCGAAGTGGGTGTCGAGGCACCTAGGCGTCTCTTGGGTGCATTGGCGCTATGTAGATCAACACGACGCCTAGGCGTCTCTTGGGTTCCCACTCAGACTTTGCGCCTGGGCGGCTGGGCGCCCTTTCTAATACTGGTGTAATTTATTCTGCCTTTCAAATAATAACAACTTGGTCGAAATTGTAAATAGTGAAAACATGTTTTGTTTCTAGTGAAATTTGAAGATAGCAAAAAAATCTGCATTTAGTGTTTGGGTCTGTCATGTAGTTTATACGATTAAATATAAACATTGCATAACTACCACTCAATTCTTATTTATTTACATATAACACAAACTTCATTTTCAACCGTTTTTAAATATCTAAAATGTGAATTTTTATGTGATATGAAAGTTGTGGACATTTAGTTGACATAAATGTAAAAAAGTAAAATTTAAGTGTTAGAAATGTAAATACATAAGAATTGGGTGTTTTGTACGTAAATACTCTAATCTCAAATATATCCTAAAGAATAAAAAAAAAAATATTGCCATTTTGGTAGTTTTTTAAAAAATGTTGCCGCTAAAATCATTGTTTTTTCATGGGCCCTGGCTATATGAGGTGGTAGTTTTCTAGTTAAGACTGTCAAAACGGCTCGTTGTTCGTGAACAGCTCGGGTTCGACTCGTTAAGAAGCTCGTGTTCGGCTCGTTTTGACTCGAAATACTACTCATCAAGTTTATATATATATATATA
>NW_018164953.1:211052-215724 GCF_001263595.1 Phalaenopsis equestris | reverse complement strand
AGTACTCTTTGTTCGTGAACAGCTCGTGTTCGGCTCGTTAAGCAAACGAGTCGAACACGAACACAATTTTTGAGCTCGACTCATGTTCGGCTCGTTTACAACCCTATTTCTAGTTATGGTGTGACTTTTTTTAAAAAAAAAATTATAATAACCACCACAATTTTTTGTAAAATCAGATTATTTTTTAGTAACTTCAAGCTTTAGACAGACCGTTATAGTTAGCAAAATTTAGCTTTAATTTCTTTGATTAATAAAAATATTTTTTTTTCTCCCCATGGGAGAAAAAAAACTTCCATTTGTTCTTTAATTAAAATATTGACAAAAACAAAAATTTACATACAAACCACTCAATTCCAATGCATTTACACATCCAACACTTAAACTTCAATATTTCACCTCATATTAGCTAAATTAATGATATTTTTTATGTGATGTGGAATATTTAGGAGGTATAAATATAAAAAAACAAAATATAAGCCTTTTTTATGTAAATATATAAAAATTGGATGGTACCCATGTAAATGATCCTTGTAAAATATCATTTGTTCACATCACAATAATTGGATATGGGAGTATTAGCGCATGAGTTAAACAATATTTATACAAATAGTTTTATTAAAATAAATTTAAAATTTTTAATTATAATAATTTCTTAAATTATATAATATATATTATGAACAATAAGAAAGTAGTCAGCAGCCAAGATGATCCGATGTGGCTCTGCAAGGAAGAAGACAGTTCTCCAAGAGGAGATATTATTTGATCATTCTAAATGAAAGAAGAGAAGCACATTGAGGAAGGGGCCTAAGAGGGGGAGAGTCCGGAAGTAATCTACGTTCGGACAAAAAGAAGCGATGCACGGAGAAGTCGTTTTTTTTTTCTAAATGAAAGAAGAGAAGCAGAGTGAGGGAGGGGCCTACAAGGAAGAAAATATTGAGTCTGAAGTCCGAATGCAATATTGTTTTCCCTACGAGAAGGTGCAATGAATTTTTATCTTTTATGAGTAGAAGGAAGGGAACAATAAATAAAAAGAGAATGGAGAAAGATGACATATGGCATTTGCCATTTGCCATTTGGGATGTAAGTGGTTCAATTTTATAGCCAATGACTATAATATGATATAGGAGAAGTTTGCAAATAATGATATGTGCTAGTGAATAATAACATATAGTAGGCCGATCACATAGTATTGTAAGGAAAGGAAAAAAAAAATGGAAGAGATAAATGGTAAGGAGTGCCTCTCTTTCACATATACAAATGAGTTCATTTCTAGACAAGGTAAAATGCCTCATTTCTATATTAAAAAATGATATTTAATAGGAAGTTTAAAGGCTTGAGGCAATGATAATAGTTTAAAATGTTAAAGTTTACTCATGTGGCCTAAAGACAATAAAGTATCCAATGTCATCTTGTGGATTGTTGAATATTCGACTAGTAATTAGGATTTTAAATGTTAAGTGACTCATGTAGCATATACCTTTATATTGAGGGGAATAGGATAGAGAATCATTGTTGTATTGAAAAAAATGTGGCATGTTGAAGGCTTGATAGCCGATAAGATTAACTACAGTTAAAATTATTAGCAACGTGGTTGAGAAAGTCAAAATATTGGCGATGTTGAGTTTTCTGGAAGAATGTTTTATTTGTGTGGTTGGCTTGAATAAATCATCGAAGATATCCATGTGATGAATTTATTGATAGATTAAGTTATAAAAGTGCTTTAATCATTGAGAAACTCAAATTGAAGGATTTAACAAGATATTTTTTATGTTGTGTGGAGCCGAGGCGCATATAGAACACTCGACACATATGCCCCCACTTTTAGGTGCTCCTCACAGAAGGGTCGGCGCCTATGTGCCGGCAATTGGCACATATGAGTCCACTTTGAGTGGGTGCTGACCGAGGAGATGGTGCTTATGCGCCCCCATTTGGGTGAATAGGCACCCAATAGTGGGCAGGCAACAATATCAAAAGATCATAGCCTATGCACCAAGTACTGGCGCATAGGCTCCGAGAGTAGTTTTCTTTTGACGGAATTTGGTTTTTAATCTCAATTTCAAGCAACGTGAACATTAGGGCTTAGATGTTCTTCCTGTGTGTTTTTTGACAAGCATCTCAGTGAAAGTGAGAAGAGTTGAAGATGTGGATTTCGGTGATTCGACGTGATTTTTTGCGTCGGGTAGCAGAGGGATGATTGTGGAGCAAGTCATGTATGTTTCTTTGTGTAGAGAGGAAACTGTTGTGAGTTTTTTGTAAAAACTTTCAAACTTTCATAACAAAATTTTTAGTGGTGTGGCTCTGTGGTTTTTTCTTACTCTTGGATTTTCCACGTAAAATTTTCTCGTGCTTTTCTGGTTGCTTTGATTGCACTTTTATTCATAATATTTTTGTACTGTAAGTTTCTGTCATGTGATTTTTTATCCTGTAAGCTTCTTTGTGTAAAGAGGAAACTATTGTGAGTTCTTTGTAAAAACTTTCAAACTTTCATAACAGGATTTCTGGTGGTGTGACTCCATGGTTTTTTCTTGTTCTCGGATTTTTCTATGTAAAATTCTCATGTGCTTTTTTAGCTGCTTTGATTGTACTTATATTCATTCTGGTTTCCTCGAATCTTGTATGATCCAATTATTCGGTGGAGAGGTTTAGTTTCTAATTGATCCGCTCTGGTAAAGTTGGAAATTTTTCTTAGGATATTCCTATAAAATTTATATTAAAGCAATGCTCGATTCGAGTGGGATCAATGATCGAAGAAGCAAGGTTTAAAGTGAAGAAGTTCAATGGAACAAACTTAGCTTTCTGGAAGATGCAGGTGGAAGATTTGATGTATCAGAAACAATTATATTTGTCACTATAAGAAATCGTAAGGAATTCTGAGTTTGTGTCTATGGAGGAATGGGAAGTATTGGATCAAATGATACTAGGTTTAATCAGGTTGCCACTTTCCTCATCTGTTGTATTCAACGTTGTTAATGAGAAAACTACTGTAGATCTCATGATGACACTGACCAAGATGTACGAAAATCCTTCTAGTTCCAATAAGGATTTTTAATGAAAATTTTATTCAACATGAAGATGGTGGAAGACAGTTTAGTGGTGGAGCATCTCAATAACTTCAACATTGTGACGAGCTAGTTGTGTTCTATGGCGTTCAAGGTTGATGATGAGATCATAACATTGGTGATACTATCTTCAGTATCAGATAGTTAGGATGGTTTGGTAACAACGGTGAGTAATTCTTTAGAGACTTCGAAGTTGAACTTTGATGATATCGTGGGACTGATGTTGAATGAAGAAGTTCACAAAAAAGAAGTAAAAGATGAGTCTTCAAATTTTGCATTGAATGCTGATAACATGGGAAGAAATCTAGGCAGGAATATAGGTTGATGTAGATCTAAGTCCAAGAAAACAAAATCCCAATTCAAGCAGGGAGGAATGTTAGAACTGTGATAAGAATGGGCATTTTAAGGACTGCAAAGCTCCAAGGAGAGGAGATGGTTAAGGACAAGAAAATAGTTTCTCTACTAATATCTCCACCGGTGAAATCCAAAATGAGTCTATAGTGTTATCTTTTGTCAACACTGAATCTTGGATAGTAGATTCAGGTGTCGCTTTTCATGCTTTCATTAGACGCCTGAATCCTCCCAACAACTAATGACTGAAAATTTAAAATAACTTACATCATATGCACTTTATATACACATTTTTAATAAATATGATTGAGTTAGAACTATTATTATTATTATTATTATTATTATCTTACATGTATCACAAGCTATTTTGAAGGTGACCTCAGTGGTTCATGATGACCTCTAGTGCTCGACGATGATCTTTAGTGGTCGATCACTACTTTGGTGGTCGACCACTACTTTTAGTGATTGATGACAACGTTTTGTTGTCAGTGATGAACTTTGGTGGTCGGTTACAATTTCGAGTGACTAGTGACAACTACGGGAGCTTCAAGTGTTTAGCTTTAGTAGTAGTTTTCCCTCTTCTCATCCTCCTTTCCTTTCAAGTGAAGAAGTGAGCCTATTTATAATATTTTAGAGAGACATTTTGATAAATTTTGTCAATCTTCTAAAACATTTTATTAGATATTCCACATTAATTTTCTTGATCATTTTTATTTTCTTAAGTGTCTTAATAGCCTCTTAATTTAATGATGTTTGACTCATTGGATTTCTCTTGTCGATATGCTCAATTTGATCATAAGCATGCAAAAATATTTGACCTTCTAATAGATACATTAAAATATTTGACTACACTTTAAGTATTTTAATCTGAGCTTCTTAAGATTCGTATTGGATCACTTTCTTAGTCATTAGGTTTGATGCACTTAGTTTGATTATAAACTTGTTAGTATCAGAGCCCAATCAATCTAGAATTTGAACTTGAAAGAGATTCATGTTTGATGATAAAATTTTCTTTGACACATAAATCATATTTTTAAAAGTGAAATACACATTTTCATGAATGATTTTTTGAAACTAAGCTGTTATAAGTGTAAATATCAAGCTTTAGATATTATATACATAAATACATAAAAATTATGTATCATGTATATAAATTTTACAATCAATTTAAACATAAGCCAAAATCTCACTGTTTAATCTACAAATAAGAAAGGAGGTTATTTATACCACCCACTTCCTTATATATGTATATATATATATAT
>NW_018164953.1:189364-210637 GCF_001263595.1 Phalaenopsis equestris | reverse complement strand
TATATATATATACATATATATATATATATATAAATTAAATTTTAGATGTTGGAAATATAAAATCATAAGATTTAAGTGTTACATATAAATCCTTAAAAATAAATAAATAACTGATGTGTTGATAATTTTGCATTTGACGTTATTCGTATTTTTGAATTTTATATGATGATATTGTATTTTGAGGAAGGTTTTTGTTGTTTTTGCTAGAGATAACAAGAAAAGAGAACATCAGAAATTGAATTGGAACGAATGGAAGATTGGAGCAAAATTTGGCAATTCGGCGACTAGGCTCCTGACCACTAGCACCTATGCGTCGGAACCCTCTCAAATTGAGCAACAAACCTGTGAAGTCAAAACGTTGGCACTGCTCCTAGGCTGTCAAGGCACTAGTCTCTTATGTAAAAGTTCTTAAGTAAGTGACACCTAAGCACCGTGACACCGGTGCTTATGCACTAGATGTGGGGCTTCCAAACCGAGAGCTTGGCACCTATGCGACAACCACGGTGTGCATAGACACCTGAAACTGAAATTAGTAGTTGGAGCATTTTCGACTTCGAGATAAAAGGGGAGGAAACATAAAAGCCGTGAAGACAAATTTTTAGGGGCTTTTTCATCTATTCTCTTCTTTCCTTATAGAAGGAGAAATTTATGGACGAGAAGACCAAGCATCTAGTGAGAATATTAAAAGGTTTAAAGCAAGATCAAAGAGATTTTGTGAGATTGAGTGTGTTTGTAATTCATTTACATTTGTTGAACTTAAGGGAGATGAGTGTTCCTAGATTTTGTTTGATCCTCTTTAAGAGACAATTGTGAGAATCTTGTATAAGAGTTCTACTCTTAATTCAATGTTGATTTTGATGGAATTTGGCATGCTTAGTGAGTAGATTTTCTATTCTTCTTTGTTGTAAAAGTGTAGGGATAAGGCCAAGGTAATATGGTGCGAATTTTCTATGAAATTTTTAAATGGTGTTTGAATAAATTAGGAACTCGTAAACTTTTAACTTGGTCACTAAAATCATTAAAATTAGTCGTGATTATAGAAATTTGGGAGGAAGCTATAAGGAACAATTAAATTATTCACACGACCTCATTGGAATAGGAATATCTCCTTCGAATTCGTGAAAATTGATTAGGGATCAACGTTGGATTGGACTTTTCATTTGATTTAGGGAACTAAATGAATGAATCATTAATCTTTCTTAGACTATCTAAAGGAGATAAGTAAGACTTTTATTTTTTTTCCTGGTTTTCACTTACAATGAATCATTTGCTAAGTTGAATCTCTACATAACCATTTCAAAGGAAAATTCTTGGGACATATCTTAATCAACATTAATTTCTTTTTAACTGTTTTAAAACTTAGGTTTTGGTCATTTTCAAATAGTACAGTAAAAAAAATTATTAAATTTCAAAACTTTAACCTTTCAGGCTAGGACTGACAATTGTAGGCTAAAAGTTTTTTTAATTGAGTTTATCTCATTCCCTATATGATCGACAACCAAACTCAAACCCCAATACTATTGATATGTCATGTATAATTGTGTAAGTCGCTCATGCTTCGCAACACTTGGAGCATTTCAATAACTAAAAATAAAAAGATTTCTGTTCAATTTGAATAAATCTCATGGCCCATATAATTTTACTTCAGAATTGCTTAAAGATGTTTGGGGAACTGTTGGATTAAATTACATTTCATCTATTAATTATTTTTTCATTACTTCTTAAACTTCCTAATGGTGTTAAGCACTCTTTTATTATGTTTATTCCAAAGAGTTCTAATGTTAATTCATTCTATAATTGTTGTCCTATTTCTTTATGTAATACTTTTTATAAAGTCATTTCCATTCCGTTGGCTAATAGATTGAAGGTTATTCTCTCTAAAATTATTCATCATTATCAAGTTGCTTTTATAACTGGATGTGATATTGTAGACAATATCAGTTTAGCTAATGAGTTTCTGTATGGTTTTGACCCCTCAAATAATGTTAAGAAATTATGTGCTAAAATTGACATCTTTAAAGCTTTTGATAAAGTCAATAGAGACTTTGTGGTTTTGAGATTGCATAAGATTCGTATACCTAATAAGTTTATTAATTGAATTTATGCTTGCATTTCAAATATTCATTTATCAGTTATTATTAATAATGATCATAAGAGATATTTCTCTTCATCTTCATGATTAAGATAAGGTTGTCGTCTTTCACCTTATTTTTTTGCTATTGTTATGGATTCTCTTTATATCATATTGGATAAACAAGTGGATGATATGGGTAATGCTATCTTTAGTAAGCATTTAATTTATGCTGGTGATTTACTTATTTTTAGTAAGACCGACTCTATACATAGTAGTTTTTCTTAATACTTTTAATAATTTCTCTAAAGCTTCTAATCTTCAAATAAATTTTATTAAATATACTATTGCTTTTTCTAAAAGTGTTGATAACATTTACAACAACAAAGCTATCTGGGTGTCAATATGAAACCTTCTAAATTAGTTATTAATGATTGTCATTCTCTTGTTGAAAAAGATTTTTTTTCTGATTGGTTTGTTGGAAGAGGGGTCATCTTCAATTGGTTAAATGTATTATATGGAGTTATCTTTACTACTGGATTCGATTTTCTTTTATACTTAAGGCTTTAAGAGAAAATGTTTCTCCTTTAATTTCTAAATTCCTTCTTAATAATGATGAATAGTAATAAACTTCATACTATTTTATGGAATAATATTACTCTTCCTAAACATTTGGGTGATTTATGCCTTTGGATAATATTAATGTTATGTGTAAAATTAAAATTATTCGGAAGTATTATAATTATCCTTCTTATTTGAGAAATTGACTTTTTTAACCATTACGACTATTTATGGCAGAAATTCAATAATCATTCTTCTCATTTTTGAAAAGAACGTATTCGTGTCTTCTAAATTCAGATCTTATTTTAATTTTAATGTTACTAATGATTCTTATCTTTTATTTTATTTTGACCCATGGTTGGATGGTAAATCCCTTGTGGAAGTTTATGGTAATTTGGTTTTCGGTTGGTTTAATATTCCTATTAATTCCAAGCTTAAAGATATTGTTTATGATAATGCTTGGAATTTACCTTTTAATCACAAGTACATTCTATTTGTATTGATTCTATTAAAAAAATTCCTATTACAAACGGTATTAGTTGTTCTTGAACAAAATGGATTGCTTTATTCTCATAAAGATGTTTATCATGCTATTTATAATTTTCATTCTTCTGTTAGATGGTATAAGTTAGTGTGGTTTAAGGGGTTATATTTAAAATTTTCTCTTCATACTTAGAAGGTTGTAATAAAAGGCTTTAAGAGTTTGGATATTCTTTCTTCTAAAGGTTTCCAATTTAATGCTAGTCATGTTTTATGTAATTATAGCCTTAAGTCTCATAATCACCTCTTTTTTTTAATGTCCTAATTCTCATTCATTATTGAACAATGTTTAATAAATGGTAATTTTTTCTCTGTCCTTTCTAATATATTTCAAATTCTTTATTATGTTGATTATTTCTCTAGTAAAATTTCTAAAGGATTTCACTCACTATCTTTACAAGTCGTTGCTTTTGTGATTTTGATTGAAATAAATTCTAGGATTTTAAAAATATTTATTAATCGATTGATTTTAATATTATTTACATTCATTGGTTAATTCGTTATACGTCTTCCTGATTCAATTATTGATTTTTATCTGTTATAAGTTTTAATTTATTTTCTTGGATTTGAATTGATTTTTCATGTTAGATTTGTTGATGCTTTTTTTATTTTGATGATACTATTTTCCTTTTTCTTTACTATTGATTTTCTTTTTTAGTTCTTTTCCATATTATATAAATATGGATGAAAATTTGGTTTTCAACCATTTATATTAAGGGTAGGCTATTTTATTTTGTTTTTTATTCTGGTTTCTTCTTATAATTTCAGATACTCAATTTGATGTTTTCTTTTGGCCTTATTTCCAGGTTTAAGCTATGATGTGCCTATTCATACTATGATAACTTGCCATTCTTTAGAGACCACATTATACTATAATCCTTTCACTTAAATTTGGATGAAAACTTATTTTTCAACCATTTAATTTCTAAAGTTTTATGCTATTATAGTATTAGTTTAGTTTCATGTTGGAGTTTCTTAGTCTTGATATGGGTTAGGATGAGCTAATTTTTATTTTTATTTCACACTTTAACTAACATTTCTTCATTTGTATACCACAACTACTCCAATATTCATCACATCAACATTCAGGGACTTAGGATCGTTGTGTGGATTTTTTGCATGATGGTTGAGGATCGACTTTCTACTGTTTTGGAATTGATGGTTATTGTTATATCAAAATAGTTTGGTTTGGTAATGCTGGATCAATAGTATATTTCTAATTATTGTTGATGATTTGGAGATTGGAGATGATTGCCATTCCATGTTTCTTTTCAACAATGCATTAATTTGCTGCTTATCTCTCTTTCTCTAAGACTCTTTGATGAGGTTTATTTTGATGATATTTTTGGAGTTCGGTCATGATTTTTTGATCCATAAAAGATTTTTAGTTTACTGTTACTGTTTTGATGTTTGTTGTTATTTGATTGTTGTATTGTCTGTTTTTGTTTTATTTTTATTGATGTAATTTTTTTTTTAATTTTTGCTGTTTTTTATTGATTTTAATAAATGCGAGTTAGCCCTTACTTTTCTCCAAAAAAAAAAAAAAAAAAAAAAAATCTTTGTTTGGTTAGATAAATTTTTGTTGCCCAAATCTCGGAGACAGAGCACTGCCATGGACGAGGGAGCGCCCAAGCTCGGAATCAATGAGTCATGCAGGGAGGGCATATCGGCGCTATCCGTTTCTGCATCGTTGCCGTCTTCCACCTGCGAATCCTTGGAGAACAAATCTGATTCAGCTGCCATCCCGTCGGCTAGGTTTCCCGCTCGAAACGCCTCTTCAAAATACGATTTTGTCAAGGTTGGCTACTTTGTTAGCTTTAGTTCGCAAGTTATTGAAAGAACAAGCTTTATTCTAAGCCGATTAATTGTTTCCTTCTTGTTTTTCTTCTGCAAGTTAGGTCAAAGTGTGGTTGGGGGACAATGCTGATCACTATTATGTTCTCTCCAGATTTCTTCTCAGCAGGATGCTGACCGTCACAAAGGTTGAATTTTGCACAATAGAACTCTTTTTTTATTCAATCTCATGTACTTTTCTTTCTTATGACAATCAGCAATCCTGCACTTTATCTGGCTGGAGGTTGTGTTTGATTCTTCATACGAGCCTTTCAAATGATGTTTATGCTTGAAGTTGGTAGTTGCTACTGGTTCTTTGTTTGTTTAGAACTGAAGTTTGGTTTTAGTTTCTTGTTTAGAACTGAATTTTTGTTTAGTTTCCATTTCCCTGCTAGCTTGCTGATGGGTGAAGCAGAGCTCCACTCCCTTTGATCTGTACGGATCAGTATTTGGACTCATAGTTGCTAATTTTTTTTTTAATGTAGTTTCCATTTGGCTGTTTAATTTTAGGGTAAGAAAGGCGGCTAGCTGGTTCATCTGATTGAAATAGAAGGCTTTTAGTAATTGATCTTGGGCCTATCAGTCTCCTTCTAAAGTTTGGCTCAAATCCATCCTCTCTGATCTAGAGCCCATAGTCTTAATTTTAGGCTGGTTTGATCTAATGTCGATTTTAAGACTGATACAATTTTTAACCTTCTAATCCAGTTTTTATTCAATAATACTTGCAAGCATCAACACGAATAGTTACACACATATATAATTGCATAAACGTGCGAGTACATACTTGAAAACACATGTATACTTAATTTATAGATGGATGCATAGTCTTATCAATCAGATTCAAGCTAGTTAAATTCGGTATGGGCATGGTTCTGTTTAAATCAGATTAAAGTTTTGCGTTAATCGGCTTGTTGATTTCAATCCAAGCTTGATCCTCTGCAAAAAATAGATCCATTTTTTTAAGCAATTCTTCAATCTTCTAGTCAATTTTTAGATCCATGAAATGGAGTGTTACTTTTATTGCCTTGATTTATGCAGATTGATCTATGCTACCAGTGCAAGCTCACTCATGCTATTTTTTTTAATCAATGTTTTTGTTGGTAATTAATAGCTACTTTCTAGAATGGTACAGTGATTTTAGCATTTTCCTTTTTTTATACTTATTTTAATCGGGAATATAGTAGATATGGTGAACTTCTAAATGTCTAGTAATTTTTTTTCTCGGGGCTGGGCGAACTCTTGAAATCGGCCCTCTTTGAAAGTCTTATCTCAAATGTAATAATAATTATCAATATCAGTTTTTTTAACCAATATGCCCCAACTGTCGGGTTCTAATACACATCACATATTAAACCAATTTTCTGCATTAAACATTCTAGATTGTGATGGTTCACTGGAGCTCTATAATATTTTTTTTATGTGATCTCTGATTTTCATCACTAATTGCCTAAGATTTTTTTGATTGATAATTTTATAGATATTTTTAATTCATTGTTTTTAGAAGTCATTAATTCTAATACCATTTTACAGATCCCCAATCATGTTGCTATCAAAATTGCTCTTGAACTGAAGAAGCTTCTCATAGACAACAGCCTGCTTGATGTGTATGTTTTCTCAAATCTTGTTTATTTAATCTCTTTGTTAAACTTAGTATCTATGGAATTTTGAATACCATAGCTATGCCCCTAAATCCTTATTATGAATGCTCTATATGTAAGATGATTAAAGTGGTTCCTGAGTTTGTAAAGTACTAAATTATGATTAATCTTTGTAACATACTACAATGTTATAAGGAACTTTAGTTGTCAATGTAGAAGATTTATTTATTTGTATATGAAGACTGGAGTAGCCTTTGAGAGAATATGTAGAAGAAGTTTCTAAAATTCTAATTGAGTTGTATTTGAAGTATCACATTTTAGACGAAATGATATGAAAAGGATAAATATTTATGGTGCACAAAACACACACACACACTCTGTCTTTGTTTCGTTGCATTCATCTTCCTCCATTTACTGCCCCTTTTATCCCAAGTTTCTCTTTTTCCGCATATATCCATCCAATTCTTTTCCTCCCTCTTTGTCTTCATTCTCAACACATTGTTTTTTTTAGCTTTTAGATGAACAACTTATTAGTGTTTGTTGGTTATTGTGAATGTTAGATATGCAAGCAAAAGACAAAATTTTAAAAATAACATTGTTTATAAATTTATTATTTTAAATAAATGCTCAAAAAATGAAATTTTTTAAATAGACAAAATCACCATGCCAACTGCTGATTTTACCACGTCAACATGCAAAATCGCTTGATGAGGTGGTGATTTTTCTTTGCCACGTCAGCAGGCACAATCGCTTGTTGAGGTGGCAATTTTGCAAAAAAAAAAAAAAAATTATTGAGGATAATTATGTATTAATACTATTATATTTGTAAAACATTAACACCAAATCCATTTAACTCATTTGGTAGAGTACATGGCTCCTAACTTTGTGGCATAGGTTCAAGCCTCATGATGGTTCTTTTTTAGAGGCATAATGTTTGCTTAATTATTCTTTGAAATTATTTAATTTAACATATAAATTAAAATTATATAAAATTTATTAAAAATTATAATCTCAATTAAATTTTTAATAAAAAAATTAAATATCAATATTATAAAAATAAATTAACTTTAATTATTGAAATTTTCATTTAAATTTACCTCGAAAAATAAATCAATCTTTCATGCTAATTTGTGTCAAATAATAATTTTAAATATATTTAGTTTTTAAAATTGTTGAATACAAATTTAAATTACGCAATTTTTATCCATTAAAAAAATTAAATATTACAGATAAATTGTATTATGAAGCAAATCCTGTTAAATTAACAAGATTGTTTTTCTCAGGTCAATTTAATGATTTATATTGATTAAATGAAAATGATTTTTCTAAGGGATTTGGTCAATAATCAAAATTATATTTTTTTGTTTTCTGCCAATCTCTTTAACAAATCACAAAATTATTAGTTACATTTAATTATTATATTTAAATTCAACATTATAAAAATGATATGATTTATTTTATAGATTTGTTTCACATTATAACTTAATTATAGCAAATAAAAAACACATGTTTTACAACTTTAAATATTAAATAATTAAAAAAAATAATTGAACAAAAGTTATGCATCTAGAAAACACCCATCATGGGGCTCGAACCCACGACCGCAAAGTTGGGTTTTGTACTCCACCAACTGAGCTAAATGGGCTTGGTGTTATGGCTTTTTAAAAATAAGAATAGTAATATATAAGCATCCTCAATTAATCTTTTTTTTTTTTTTTACAAAACGTGGCACAATCGTCTGCTAACATGTTATTTTTTGTGTGTTTATTTAAAATTATAAATTTATAAAAAATAGTATTTTAAAAATTTTTCCTGGACAGAATAGTCATCTTTATTACAAAGATTGTTACTGAGATTCTTGGTTAAGATAATTTGTGTAAAGGCTAAAGGAATTTGGAGTTAAGAGCAGGGAGCTAGTAAGAAAATAATTTGGAGTTAAGAGCAAGGAGCTAGTAAGAAAATAAATGTACTTTAAGGAATGATGAATATTAGGGAGACATAACAGATATAAGGATGCTGAAAATTTTAGGAAGTGAATTTAAAAAAACGGATTAACAATGTAACTTCTGATGATTTATATGGTAGGATAGTTCTTAAAGGGAGGAAAATAGGATGAAAATTTTTAAATAGAACCAGAATTTTGTTTTTTAGTTTTGCTATATTAAGAATGACAGTGATTGTTTTTCATGAAATTAAACAATGCAATGAGTGATTCTTAAAAAATATTAAATGAAAACATTAACATGGATTTATTTTTTCAGAGAAGATAATTTGGAGTTTTTAAATTTACTTTGGTGTATTGTTACATATAAAATTTAACTTTTATTTTTTATGACGTACTTTGTAAATTTTTGAGATCTGATGGGATACTTGTTAGGCTTTAGAAAGGTAGAAAAGACAAAAAAATATCATATGAAATTCTAAACTATAAGATGATGCCATGATTGGAAGAAAAGTAATTTTAATCTATAATTAAAATAAAAAAAAATAGAATTATGGTAGTTGTTGAAAGATCAAGCTTTTAAATTATACACGCAATATCTGAGAGAGTGTGCTTTAGGGAAAGGAGGGGTAGGGGTTGGGGTGTGGGAGAGAAGGAATCCCATCTACATAATTTGATCTAGTGGATGATCAATTTGTCTCACAAATAATCTGTATTCATTCAATCATCAATAGCCAATCAAAAAAAGCCACAAATTCATATATATGGAAATATGGTTATAATTATTAGATCCAAAATTTAATATCTATTCTAATCAAATATTTAAATTAAAATTTATTGTTATCCAAATATGATAATAAAAAAAAGAAAATAAATAAAATTCAGACATATAAAAATTCCTTAAGGGGGCATGGAAATGGATTTGGTTCAATCCCATTGAAGCTTCGTTTGATTAATTCTAATTGATTTATTATGGCTAATTGAACTTTTGTGAGTTGATTTAACTTGAATAATTGGTTATATTACACAAACTTCCGCATAGTGCAATGAACTCTCCTTTGGAGAGTTAGTTTTTATGTAGTCATCCAAGAGTTTAGGTGGTAGTTTCTCCTATTTATTCTTGTTCATCCATGCATAATTTGAGAAATGCTTTCCTTTCCGCTTTGCCAGAAATGCTCAACATTTTTTCATACTCTAAATTTTCCTTTTGTCCTAAATGACACCCTTAACACCGAAGTTGGTAGGTAAAACCTGTTTAATATGCTAATTGGAGGCAACGACAATCGTAGGAACTCCTCCTCTAGGAATCTACAAACAATTATCGAGCTTCCAACATTATTTGATAAGATAATATATCTTCAATAATGAAAATAGGACTTATAATTATATTGGGAGGCAAACCTAAAACATAAGCATTATAGCTTATTTTCCTACGTATTTAGAAAGGACTAATATGCTCTTATATGTAATATCTTGTATTTGGTTTGCATAAAGCATTAAGGATGCATATGAATCACGAGGAAGTCACCTTTATTATACTCTCAGGAACTTATTACCTAATGTGCTCTTATAAAATTGTTCTTATTACTATTTAAAAGCGAGATTGCCCACATAATAACTTAGATTTTGAGCTAGTTACTTGTTATCAACAATCCTCAAAGTCATAGAAGACTAGTTCACCTCTCTTTAAACAAAGTTTTTAATTCTATTTTAATCAGTTCTAAAAAACTAAACATAATGTGAACCATACAGCCCAAGTAATAATCAGATCAACTTAGTTCTTATTAGCCTGATGCATCTTCTCATTTTCAATTTCTCAAGACAATGATTGCATATAGACATCTTTTGCCAATTTACATGTATGGGTTAGTCAATATAATTAACTTATCGAGCATGATAAATGAATACTCTATTTACTATACTTGATTATATTTTTTTTCAAGTCCCAATGTATATTAAGCTTGTCAATCACCGACTCCTTTTAACTAATATTTTAATAATTGAATTTAATCTTCTGGATGAGTTGCCAATACCATATTATATGCAATTTACCCTACCAGTCTTTCACACTACTTTCAAACCATAGGAATTGAAATCTTAAGTTAGATTTATCATTTTGATCCTCATATTTAGCACAACCCTAAACTCTATCCATTTCTAACCAGCATGCTCATATAATTCTTCCTTAATCCTTCTATAAATAGCTTGCACAGGACAATCCGTACTTAGGGTTCAGATGCTATCATTATTGTGCCATGGGCCCATTTGTCTATCGAAAGGTGAGGATTCACCATCATTGATTGAAATGAAAGGATAAAGGAAGACATAAGAATTATTTCTTATATACTGTATAATAGTTATTGCACCATTATTTTATCGTAAATGGGAATTTTTGTTGTGAATCGATTTGATCTCCTAATTTGTTCCACAAATAATTCTATTATTTATCATTTAGTTTTTTGTTATTTTAATTAAATATCCTTTTTAACAGAATTTAATTTGGATGAATTGATTATTAACTTTAATCACACATTAATGGTTCCTAATTAGCTAGTACTTGAGGAATTTTGGGTCATTACATTAATGTATCACAAGACTACAAAAAAAAATGTGAATAAATTCTCTTGGTAACATATAATGCTGTAGTATTTATAAATTTGAATCTGGGCTTGATCAGAAGTACATTTGCTTTGCCTGGACTCGTTCAACGCATATTAAAGGAGGCGAGTAGGTGATTTTCTTGGCTAAGAATGCCACCTATATTAATTTCACAGGCAATACTTGATACGTCATAGACTTCTTAACTAATTTCATGTCAACTATAGCTCTCCCAAATGGCCTCCAAGAGAAGTGCTAATTTTGCCAAATTCGACTATGCAAAATACCACATCAACAAATCAGCATCACATAAAAATAATCACAATTTAACTTTTAAAAGTGAAATACACTTTTTCATGAATAGTTTTATGACACTGAAGTGTTATAAAATATCAAACTTTAGGCTTTAGCTATGTAAATACAATAATTCTGTGGTATGCATGTAAATTTCTCTTAAGTTCATTGTTTTATTTCTTTTTGATATATTATTCTGATCGTCAATTGCAGTTCACAATCAGACTTGGAAGCTAATCTTTTTAAGGTATCTTCTCATGGACTATTAATCCCATTACGTTTGATAATCATGTTTCTGTTTTTCCATAAGACTGGTGATTAACTTTAGTACATTCATGGTGCCCATTTTCCTCGTTTCGGAATATATATATATATATTTTTATCTATTTATATTTCAACTATTGAAACTTGATTTCTAAAGTTTAATCCAGAACTCGAATCTCGCTATTACCTGCTGTTTTGATTATGTGCATTCATTTATATTTTCAACTACTAATATACAGGAATGCTATCAATTTTTTATTATTGCGAGTGACATGATACTTTGTTTTCTTCTCTTAATTTTTGATTTTCAGAGGTTTTATTTGTTTTACATCCTATACGTGTGGTGAAATCTGTTGCTTTGAGCTGCAAACCATAAGGAGCACTTTTACAGGAAATTATGAATTTTCTTAATTTTTATCAGTATTTGAGCAGAAATCTGTGATCAAGAGGCGGTGATTGTCAAATCTGTTTTCTTCATCTATAATAGGTCTGAGATCTTTGAATTTTTTTTTTTGAAAAAAATAATAATTCCGAATTATTGCAAGGCAAGAAATAATATTATTTTTTTAGCTTAAGAATCCTTTTTTTCTTTCATTTTTATTTCCTCTTGACCATCATGAAAATATATTTTTCATGTATGACATTCCTTGCAACTATGATTTCAAAGAATTCTTTTTCTCGTATCGTGAAACAGTTATAGAAGTTAGTCCATGAAACTAATATTAAGATATGATCTTACAATATAGATACTCTCACTGATAAATTAATAAAATTAGTTGATATTATGATTTATAGAAAGATAAATATCTTATGTGTTAAATAAACTAAATGGGTTGGACAAAATGCTAAGTAGATCGATAGCTTAGGTTTTAAACTTTGGTATTCAGGTAAGAGTCGCACTAGAAATGTTGCAGGTGTAATTATAGATAAGAGTTTGATAGATATTGTTATAAAAATGAATAGAGTTGAAGATAAAATTATAGCTCTTAAGATTATTATTTGATACTAAGATTTTTAATATTGTAAGCGCTTATGCTCCTCATGTTGGTTTAGTTGTAGGTTCTAAAGTAGGTTTTAGTTGTAGGTTCTAAAGATAAATTTTGGAATGACTTAGAATACTTAATATAAATGATACATCTTGAAGAAAAAATTTTGTTGGAGAAGCTTTAAATGGACATGTCGGTAGAGTAGTAGAAGATTTTAGAAATATTCATGGTGACTACAATTTTTGAGTGATTAATGAAAAAAGTAGAGTTATTTAGATTTTGCTTTAGCGTATGATTTTGTTCTTGTTAATACTTTATTCAAGAAAAGAGATGAACATATTATTACTCATAAGAATGGATCTAATAAAACACAAATTGATTATTTTCTTATGAGAAGAAGATATTATCGAGAATTTAAAGATTGTAAGGTCATTCCAAGTGATGATTTAAGTACTCAACATCGATTATTTGTTCTAGATTTTAAGATGAAGAGTTGTAAAAAAAAGAATACTAGAAATCATCATCGTAGAATTAGATAGGGGCACCTAAAAGACAAATAAAATTATATTTATTAGTAAAATTCAAGATTTCAAAATTTGGGATGTTCATGAAGAAGAAAATTCTATGTGAGATAAAATACCAAAAACTATTAAGCAAGTGACAAAAGTTTAGGGTGGACGAGTTATTTTGATAAACTTTTTAATGAATTTTTGAAAAATACGATCTATCTTTGTGATCTTAATATTGCTAATAATAATGTCGTATTAGTTAAAAAAAAATGAGAAGGCATTTAAAAAAATCAACGGTGGAACGTCTGTAGGACGCTTGTAAGACCTGATGATATCCCAATTGAAGTGTGGAAATATTTAGGAGTTTTGTGAGTTTCTTGGCTTACTAAACTCTTTATTATTATTTTAAAAACTAGAAAGATGTCTGAGGAGTGGAGGAAGAGTATTTTAATCCACTCTTTTAAGAATAAAGGAGATGCACAAGAGTATGAAAATTATAGAGGAATTAAGTTGATGTATCATTCCTTAAAATTATGGGAGAGGGTAATCGAACATAGGCTAAGACGTATTATAAAGATTTTTCATAATCAATTTGGATTTATGCCGGGCAGTTCTATTATGCAAGCTTTACATTTATTGAAAGGTTTGATGGAAAAGTTCATAGATAATAAAAAGACATATGATTTTTATTGATTTAGAAAAAGCTTACGATAAGGTTCCAAGAGATATCATTTGAGAGTTTTTGAGAAGAAAGGTGTTGATATGATTTATATTAAGTCATTAAAGATATTTAAACAAGAACTATTACTTGTGTTTGAGCAGAAGGAGGATTGACCAAATATTTTCCTATTTCTTTTGGTTTACGTTAGGGATCGACTTTAAGCCCATATTTTTTTGCTTTAATTATTGATGGTCTTATTGGACACTTACAAGAGGATGTACCTTGGTGTATGTTTTTTGCTGATGATATCCTTCTCGTGGATATGACGAGAGAAAAAGCTCAGAAAAAATTTGAATTATGAAGTTCTCCTTGGAGACTAAAGGCATTCGTTTGATTAGAACTTATACTGAATGCATAGAATGTAATTTTAGTAGTTGTAGCTCTAGTGACAAAAATATAACTATGGGTGATCAAATTATTAAAAGGTGCGAAAGCTTTAGATATCTCAGATCTATTGTTCAAAAAGATATGATATTGATGGGGATGTTATTAGTAGAATTCAAGTTGGTTGGTTGAAGTGGAGGAATGTCGCGGGCCCATTGTGTGATAGAAAAGTACCGCTTAAACTTAAAAGAAAATTTTATAAGATGGTGGTGAGACCTGCAATGCTGTATGGCGCTGAATGTTGGCCTCTAAAAGAGAAGCATAAAACTAAGTTAAGTGTTGCCGAGATGAGAATGCGAAATGAATATATTCGTGATAGGGTTGGTGTAGCTCCGGTGATGGACAAATTTAGAGAGAGTCGTCTTAGATGGTTTGGTCACATTAAATATCGACCATCTGATGATTCGATTAAAAGAGCAGATGTTTTAGATTCGACTTATGTAAAGAAAGACAGAGGTAAACCTAGGAAGACTTGGGCATATTGCATAAAAAATGATCTTAATTTATTATAATTAAATGAAATATGACACTAAATAGGACGCAATGGTGAAAAAGAATTCATGTAGCCGAGCCCACTTAGTGGGATAAAGGCTTTGTTGTTGTTGAAACAGTTATAGAAAATTGAGTTCTAATTGTTGTGTATGAAGTTGATATCTACACGTAGTAATAAATTTGACTGAAGCAAATCTGATTCAGCCAAATTGAACTGATCTTACTATAATAGTCTAGCTTTTGGTGTTATTGGCTAGTTTTTGTTAATATGGCTCGGTTAGGCCTACAATTAGACTAGTGATTCAGCTAATCAGGTTTGGTATTAGAAAAAAATTAGGAATTGAAATTTGGCTGCAGCTCAGTTGATGATGTGGTTGAGCTAGTAGCATGGTCTCGGAAGACTAATTAGTGTTTTTTGTTTGGGGTTGAACCTACTACCTAGTTTGATTTATATTTTTGCATGAGAAAAGTGTCAAGATAGTCCTTTGACTATTTGCAGGGGACATTTTGGTATCAGTCTTTCAAAGATTGTCAAAGTACTCTCTTAAAACTTTAGGTTTGAAATTTTCTCTCAGTTAAAACTAATGCAACTTGATTTTATAATGTTAAAGATGATGGTATTCTTGAATTTATTTTTATATTTTTAATTTTTAAGTAAATCTAATTCATTACTAACTTTATTTTATATCCATTATGATACAATTCATGAACTTTTTTTTTTTGATAAGATGCTAAATTTTAAATTTATATATTAATTTTAATATTTTTTTTTCACATGACTAAAATGTATTTTTTAGTTGATATAAGATATGTATATTTAGAATTACTTAATCTTATAAATTTTAATTGACTAAATCTTTTTTACAGAGATTGCAAAGCTATTATACATGTTCATTATTGCATACTTGTAAAAATTATATTTTAGTCTTTTGAAAAAATAATAAATTTAAGATCTTAACATATCAAAAAAAAAAAAACATCACGAATTTCATTGCAGTAGAATTACAGTATGGTTAATAATGAATTCAATTTATTGAAAAATCAAAATAAAAATATAATTTCTTAGAATACCTTCTAAATATCAATTTTCATTAATTTTAACTTAGATTGTTGCAACAACTATTTAAAGAGTTGGGGGGACTATTTTGATAATTTTTTAGAGTGTAAATAGTCGGAGGGAGACCTTTTTTACTCTTTTCTCATTTTTGTATTGTGGCATATATGTTATTGAATATCAATGTTTAGAAGTGGGGAATTGGGTATTGAGGCATTTTTCATTCTTGAGGCGAGACGTAAGCCTTGAGGCAGTATGAGGTGTAAGCCTCACAATTTGAAAATTTCTTAGTCAAAATAAATGGATAAAAAAATATCTTCATAAGCTATAAATATATGAAAAAAATATATTCGCATCATAACATGATAAAAAGTGATAAATTGCACAAAATATATAAGTAATACATAAAATAAGTTTAGCTTAAAGGACTTTTCACTCCTATTATCTAACATAGTATCATCCATAGTTGTAAATAAGATAAAAAGCATTAAAATTCTCAACAGTCTCATCATTTATTGAGTCTTAATTGGAATCATAATCATAATGTGTAGCTTTTTCCTCTGCTTCTTTATAAGTTGAGTTTATGTTCTCCCATTCTTCTTCAACTTCAGTTATCTTTTCTTACCCTATTCAATTATAAAACATTAATTGATGAAAAAGTTGAAAATTAATTTTTAAGAAAATGTCATACTTTAATTTTTAAAATACATTTTCTTTTTATCTGTTGTTGTTTACTGTTGGATGTGCTACCTTTGTGCCTGACACCCTAAGAGAAATTAAAGTTCAGATCTTTTTATTGTAACTCAATTGTTGTGACTACTTTATCCTCATCTATATAATCACTCATCATCTGATGACATATCTTCACATAAAGGAGGATTCTCATTATCTTTCAAATATTTTTTTTCTATACTTCTATCTTTCTTTTCTTGTTGCACATGATATACACCAAAGGATTCATCCTTAAGGTTGCTAGATAGTTTCTCCTTTTTTTATGACTTTGATTTTATGCGCTCCAATTATGCTCATAACTAGAGGATGAGCATATAAGTCATAGTACTTTAATATCAAACCGTTGTAGCTCTTGAGTACTATAGCCAAACTGAATCCACCATTCAACCATATTTGAAAAAAAAATATGTAATTAAGAATAAAAAATAGTTGTTAGATACTCAATACTTGTTTTAATGAACATATGAAATTTTAAAACTTTACTCGGAGAGCATTTTGTGATAGTATCTTTAGCTTAGTTAGCCCAAAGAAACCTTTCTTATTTCTAAGCGGAACAAGCTACATAGCTTCAGCTGCTCTCTCGTTTGAGTCCGTAATCAAGATATAGATTTAACTTGATCTTAGGATTTGTGGATTTGTTCTCAGTATATTGAAATTGAAGGTTGAGGAAATATCCAGTTAGATGCAAATGACTTTGGAGTTGAAGCTCTCATTTTTCATCAATAATATCTCAAGTCTCTCTATAAGTGCCTTTTTCTCCTCCTAGGTTATGTGCTTTAACTTCTTGGCCTCATCCATTGTATTATAAATAAAACCAATAGCTGTCTTCTTCTCTGCATCCACCATTCTTAAGATTTGTACTAATTACCGAGTGGTTTTTAATACTTATTGCGATACTATACCAAAACCTTTCATTTAAAATAAATTTTTTGATTTCTTCTCTCAAAATTTTTAGCTCACATACAACTAAGCCAATTAGTGGAAGTGAACATTGGTTTCAATGGTTTTTTAACTTTAAATATACTTTGTAGAGTCAAAAAGGTTGTAGCAAAGCTAGTTGCAACAGGGCGTATTCTTTTTTAGAGAACTTTTTCATTAAAGACAATACCAAAGATTGATTGTAAACGAATTTACGTATCTTCTTGGCTTTCTTCAGAACAGTTTTTGTTGTGACAAATCTCTATTCTTCTCTAATACCAAGTCAATTCAATGTGCAACACAAGGTGTTCAATATAAATGCTTTCTCTTTTCCATCAATTTATTTCCAGCTGTCTTATAAGCACTTGGCATTATCTGTCACAATCTGAACTACCAAATACTTTCTAATTTAATCCATCACTCTATCAAGTAGTCCTAAAATGTACTTTGCATCCTTCATCTGATCATAAGCTTTTACAGATTTCGAAAAAATAGTGCCACATGAATTGTTGATTAGAAGATTAATCAAGCTTCTATTCTTTATGTCTGAGCACCCATCAGACATGATTGTAGCTCGAGTCTGACTCCAAGTCCTTTTAATATCTTCTATGCTTTTCTTTGCATTACTCAACTCCTCTTTTAATACTTATATTCTCAAGTCATACATAGATGGGGATTTCATGCTTCGACCATATGCACCAATATAACATGTCATGTTAAAGTAAGAAGATGTTTCCATGTTGAATGTAATAGCATTCTCATAAAAAAATCTCCCAATATCCATATAGACACATTTGCATGCCTCTTTAACATTCTCTGGAGACATCTTCTGAGCTTCAGTTGTCCCCTCTCCACAATCCCTATCATCCTTCATATTCAACATATATTAATCCAAGGGCCCTCTAACATCTTTTCTAAACATTAGTTATAGAGATGATGAGGAATCCTTGGCATTGTGCTCACTCTCATAGCAAGAGCCGACATCAATTCTATTATCAAATTGTTGTTGTGCAATATGCTTAAACATTGTTGACTTTTTCATATAAGACTTGTTTGCGTGCTTCTCTAACATGCTCTTGAGACATCTTCTGAGCAACAGTTGTCCCCTCTCCATGACTTTTATCATCATCCACATTCAACATAAATTGATCTAAGGGATCTTTAGCACCTTTACTAGATCAGTTGTAGAGATGATGAGGAATCATTGGCACTGCACTCATTCTCATAGTAAGAGCCAACATCAATTCTATTATTTAATTGTTGTTGTGCAAGATGCGCAGACATCATTGATTTTTTCATATAAGATTGAACCTCCTCTTTGACTACTTTTGGCATTTTAGCGCACAATGCCGTATTTTTATGTGAGCATGAGAGTCGCTTCTTCTTCCTTGTAATACCTCTTTTAACTAGCTTGTTGCAATAATTGCATTTTAAGTAAATATTCTTATCGTTGCCTCCTACATCAACTTGCTTACCATGCTTCTACACTGGATGTTTTCGATTGCCCGATATGGATTTCTCATTGCCACTAATCATTTCTCACAAAATTTGAAAACAATGTAATGAAAGTTTGGTTTTAAATTCAAGCAATTTGGAAATTTAAAGCTAATGCAAATGTTAAAATTCAGCCCTAAAATGTAAGAAATCAATCTGATAGAAAATGCCTTATAGGCAATTAGACATTCAAACTCATGACTAAAAATGCCACCCAATTCTTATATATCTACTATTCAACACTTTATAATAACTTTCTGGAGGTTATACAACTTTTATCAGACAAAAAATCCCATATCTATAACAAATTCCTTATAGGGAGATTTACATACAATCATACATACCACTCAATAGTCAATTCCAATGTATAACACCTAAATTTTGATCAACATTTTATATAAGGACATTTGCAAACAAGATAACACACAATTTTAATGTATTTACATATCTCACTCCTAAACTCATTTATTATATTTATACCACTAGATATTTCATTTCACATCAAAATTACTACAATTTTTAACTTTTAAAATGCAAATTACATATCTTTTCATGCATTGGTAAGGTGTTATGTATGCAAAAATTGAAGTTTAGATTTTAGTAGTAAAAAGATAAGAATTCAATGGTATGTAAAACAAGTAAATAATTAAACCCTAGATGAAATATAATTATTAAGTGGTATTTATGTAAATCTTCCAAAAGTTCAATTATTTAAGGGAAGCTTAGTAATTGGGGCTGTGGAGTGTGGGAGCACGATACCAATTAAAACCAAATAGAGATGAAAGTGTGCGAGCGTTGATCTCATTTTTAGTGCGGTCTTTTCTTCTCTCTTCTTAGAGTCTAGGGTCTAGCCTTAAGTTCTCCCTGTTCGGATTTATTTTACTTGGGTTACAAGTTTCCTATAATGACAAACCCCTATAATTAAATAAATCCGAATGTGAGTTTTAAAACCTTGTAGATGGCCATGGTTACTAAAACTGAATATTCTAACCATCATATCACATCCAAATTGGCAGAAACCCCCTTGGCAATGTTGCACTCGTTCCGTGGACTAAACTATAAACTAGTCAATGTTTCTTTTGCAAATCTAATAACTAAATACTGCAAGTAGTAGGCCACTGTAGGAATAACATTTTAGCCAGTTAAATCAAATCATTACATACTGGTACTGTTTGGTTACTATTTTCTTTTTTCAGCTCATGGAGAGACGGGGATATGGAGAAGAGTACATTAATCGTTATAAGATGATGACCAGGTTATTTTTAAAGTTTTATGTTTATCCTATAACTTGGATTATCTTCATGTTTCAATATCATATTTTATCTGACATCCTCTTTCTGCACTCATGTCTGCGATTTGTATGAATCACATAATGCCTTACTGAAATGATATAAGTTTTCAGTTTGGAGTTTATATATCTTGTTCTTCGATTTTTTGTGTATAAAGTATTACAGGATAATTCGTTAGTAGTATAATGCTGATAGTTTATAAATATTCGTGTTTCTTAATCAGGTAAGCTAGGAATTTATCAGTGTTGTATCATACCTATTTCAATCTTTCCTTTTATTTTTTTTAATTACAATTGGAGTCCTTGGCATTGCTACCTTGTTCATTTACATTCGTTTGAAGTTTACACATTACCGGCCTTAACATTTTATTGGCACTAGTCTCACACAACCTTGCATTGCATGGAAGAATGATGAAACCAAAATGTAAATTACGATTAATTAAATTTAATTGAACTATACTAGAAATTAAATTTTAATTTGTGGGGAGATAATGATAACCATCCATATTTTATTAAATTTGACTCTTAAAAAAATCAATTGAATTAGTAATATATCAAATGTAATTGGTTAGAGGAATCATATGATATAATTAGATTGGGTGCTATATAATAGTTACTAAATGCCCTTTGTATGCTTTGTTTGTCTGTTCTTTTTCTTTAGCATGTTTATAGCTTGTGCTGATCCCCATGTTGTTACTAATAATGGAGGATCTTTAAAGATGTTTTTTTTGGGAAATTTACGCACATAGAACACAATTCTTTTGTATTTACATATCTAACTCCCAAAATTTAATATTTACACTTATAACACCTTGGCATCATCCACCTATGCATGAAAAGTGCATTTCAATTTTAAAACGATACTAATGATGATTTTTTTTTGCGATGTTAAATATTAGAGTGGCATGCATGTAAATGTGAATGTTTAGGTGTTATATATGTAAATACATAAGAATTGTGTTATATATATATATATATATATATAGACATACAT
>NW_018164953.1:167531-189325 GCF_001263595.1 Phalaenopsis equestris | reverse complement strand
ATATATATATATATATATATATATGTAAATTCCCCCTTTTTTGTATTATTTATGAAATGTTTTAGCATATGGAAAGCCTTACTATGATATTTTAAACTTGGTTTCTACTTAATCGCGGTATAGATTTCATCACCAACGAGTGCCTTTAGTTATTCTCGTGTGTGGAACGGCTTGCACGGGAAAATCCACAATCTCCACGCAACTTGCGCAACGGCTTAACTTGCCCAATGTGTTACAGGTGAAGGTTTTTTCTACAAGTAATCTGTTGAATTGTGTTTTTTTTCTTCTTAATAAAATGATTTGCAACTAATTTTTATCATTGCACAGACAGATATGGTATACGAGTTACTGCGGACATCAACTGAGTTACGTTTATCTTGATTACTTCTCCATTTCAAGTTAGGACATGCTGTTATATATGACTAATGCCCTCTTTAATTTTTCATTTTCTGAAACTTTTCATCATGACTTAAAATATGATATATCTAGGGAATACATACATGTATACATATGTGTGTGTATATATATATCTATATATCTACACACACACACACACACAAATGTATGTATATATAGGTATATATACAAATGTATGTATATATATGTATGTGTATATGTATGGAATATATAATACTAAGGTATTGGACTTGAATTAAAAGATTTATACTCTGAAGGAATGGCTAGTAAGTTTCTTGCAATCAAGCACAGAATTTAACACCCTATTAAGATAAAAATGGAAGACTAAAGGATATAGCCTCAGAAGATCACCTACAACATAGATTTTATATGGTTTGGAGATAATTTCTGCATCCATAACCACACGAAATTTACTATTTTTTTAGTGTTACAATTGTGGAGGTGATGCCTTTTAGATAGAAGTCATGGTTTGTTATAACAGTAATATAATTTACATCAAAAAAATTCTATATAATCTACGCCTAGAATATTTCCCGGGATTCAAAATCTTTTACCCATTTTGGGTAGGGAAGGGATCGACATTTGGAACTGACTCAACAGGAAGAAGCAGACTCCGTAAAGACGTTAAACTCATACGAATAAAATAGAAAGTTAAAGCATGGAAATTCAAACATGGATATAGAATGAAATTGAGTAATTTGCCAAAATGGTCTCCCGACTCTTTGTAGGGGGTTATTTTAGTCCCAAAGTTTATGATAGCACTAATTTTGTCTTTAGACACTTCTCTCGAATGAAATTAATATTAACATGGAAAATAAAAGAGGCTATTTTTTCAAATCCTTTTGGTTTGTTCCATTCGTGCTAGTGTCTAATACATTCTTTTTTCTCTGAAGTTGCAGTTTTGTCTCTTATTTGTCGTTCAGCCTACAGTGATGAATAACTTGGTAAATATTCATTTTGCATGTTTTATGCAGTGCTCCCTTAGCTGGTACACCAGTCTGGGCACGGGAATTTAATTCCTCAGAAGAACTCATTACAGAATTCTGTAGGGAGTGTAGAATTGTGAGGAAAGGTAAATGCAAAGCTTTTCTTCTATTATATCATTCCGATGACTTTTAGCTATTAGCCTCATTAGTATGCTACTTTTGAGTGAAAGGTGTCACTCATTTTTTCTCAGTGTTTAGTTTTCTTATGTCCTTTCCTGAACTAAATACTGAACTACTATTTTGTTAGGCTTGGCTGGTGATTTGAAGAAGGCAATGAAAGATGGGAAGCCTATTATTATTGAGGTTGATTTCCACATGTTTATTATTTTCCAAGTAGAATATGAAGTTTGCAGAACATTATTTAACTTTATGCACATTGAACAAAATGTAAACAATTTTGCTAGATGGAAGATAATCATGTGTACTGGGTGCACCATTTGTATATGATTCTAGTAGTGTTTTTTTTTTTTTTTTTTTTTTTTTTTTTTTGTATGTCTAAAGATATCTTAGAACATTAATCACATCTCTACATCAATAATACTATTTTTTAGTGTTCAACTGTACGGTAGTACTTGAGCTTTATAATAAGTATTGATCTTAGGAAGAGGTTGCTTGTAGTCTATTCATACACGACTGGCAAAATATGTTGGTGACTAGTAACATTCTTATAAACTTGAGATTAGCTTTGGATTGTGCTAGAATTTCTAGCATCACTTCGAAAAAGTATTGGAGGAATTTTTCTTGGCGTTAAAGAGAGATGAATTCTTAGGCTTCATTTGGGACCACTTTGTCTTTCAAAAAAGTTCTTTTAAGTGTAATTAAAAATAAAAAACAGCAATATAAAAACATTATTTCTGAACTGAATATCTCATTTCAATACCAAATCTTTCTTCAGCTTTTACAAAAGTGAAAGACTAAATTTTCCACAGCCGCACCATCATTTCTTCCTCCTTTTTCATGGCTTCCGTGCTCCTTCATTGCAGCTTTTGCAAATGTGAATTTCCCTCCCTTTTCGAGATATTACAGAAAAAGTATCATTATCTCCAGCCTTTCAAGATTTTACATAAAAATGGATGTTCTCCTCCGACCATTTCAAGATAAAACAGAAGCCTACCGTAATTGAGTTGTGCACGCTTAAAATCTTGTCAAGACCATCTTCTCCGACTCCACCATAGAATGGAATCCCAACATTGTACACATAGCATTGGAAATCATCCGACCATCCTTCCTCCGCCGCGACGCACTCTTCACAAACCACGGACTTCGCGCCGGCTACGGGGATTTACTGTCGAGACTATTTTGAACTTTTCAATTTTTCAAATAATAGAACACTCGGTGGCTGGCCGGAAGCAATTGTAGATTTGGCGTTTTGAAACAACAACAAAATGCGGTTGTGGTCAACGCATCGTGCATTGACGGCGATGTACCAAAAAAACCTTTACGTTTTGCTGTCGTTCTCTAAATGGAACGAAGCCCCACCACTTTCTCAAACGGCTCTTAAAGTTGTTATTGTTTTCTTTATACTCAAATGAATTTTTTAACTTTGAAGCATCTTTGTTTGAGTTTAGGAATGAAAGAAAATCGTGAGCAATTTATGTGAGTTTGTCGGTGAGATTTATAGAGAGAGAAAGGGTAGGAGGTAGAGAGGGACATAATGGGTAGTGTGGGAAGGTTGGAGGAGGTGATAGATGGACTGAGTGTACATCTTTTATAATATAGGTGAAAATCAATTTTTAGTTTCTTAATTCTTTCACAGAAAAAAATTATTTGTGAGTGGAAGAGACGGTTTGTAGCTTAATAAAAGTTCTATATATTTAGAAAAATTCATAAAATTGCAATTAGATTGACTATTGAATATAATGGTTGGAAACAATAAAAATATTGTGGTGAAAATTAGACTTCTGAGATGAATGTACTGGTAAAATTAGGAAGAACAACTAGAGGATTACATTAGGGGGATGATGGAGTAAGAGTAACCTACGAATAAAAAATGTGTACATTGTGTTTAGGTGGTTTGGGCTATATTGTGAGTAAAAGCTGCACTTATAAGCTGAGTTTTTGGCTATTAATTGACGAATAAAAATGGTAAGTTAAAGATAATATGGCTAGAAGTTGTGAAAAAAACTTATGTAAATTAAAATTAATACTCTTTAGCACTCAAAGTAATGAATAAGGCACTCAAAAGAAATAGATGGGAAAAAGTTTTTTAGATAGAAAATGGAAAACAGAAGGAATGAATATAGAAGAAAAATAAATTGAGAATAGGGATTGAAAAATAGAGCTCTATCTATGTGCATATTTATATGTATAGTGTCAAGAATTAGAAAGGTTTTTTATGCTGATAACATAATTAAGCTTTATAATGAGAAGTGCGATTAAATGACTACATGAATTTGTTTACGTCTTTGTTCATGAACAAATCCTTGTAGAAATTTTCTACTACAATCTTCTTTTTGTTGCTAAAATATATTTATGGAAATGTCTCTGAAAATAACTTGCAAAAAACTCCACATTTTTTCAACAAAAATTTGAAGTGTTGTTCTTTCTTCTTATTTTTATTTTGAGATACAAGTATTCGATAAAGTCTTTGGTTTTATTATTATATGTATTAGGGATTATGGTATCATAATATTTTTTTAGTTTTTCATTAACTATTTAGAGTTGACTTTCTAAATCCTCAATTTTCATTTGCATTTGCTAGAACATTATCTATATCATTAATATTGGGAAATTTCAACCTTCCAGCATTTTTCTCAGTATTTAGTGAAACTTTTACCATTAAAGATAGGTGAATATATAGAAAGAGATGGGTAGGGCTGCAAACAGAGTCAAGCCGAGCAGGTGGCTGTTCAAGCTGGAGTATGATTACGAAAACCTTGCTCAAGCTCAATTTGAGCTTTTTTTTGTGCTGTCAATTTTGGTTCTTTTAAAATCTTGTTTTTTCGAGCTTGGTTAGAGCTCAGATCAAGTTTTTTTATTTTATGATTTTTGAGCTTTAAAAGAAGATCTTATTTGGGTAAAAACAATGAGTTTTAAACATGCAGTTCATTTGGAAAAATAAACTTGCTTTGTTGAGCTAAACTTTTTAACCTTAAAAATTGAGATTTTAAATTAATTAGTTTTTATATCATGGGGATTAATTTTATGAAATTTTTTAGTAACATATTAAATCTTCTTTAAAGCTTGTTCACACGGTGATTTTGACACACTTGCAAGATCCTGCATGGCCCTTGGTTATAGGTTATGCTGCTCTAGCAATTGGGTTTGGTGATAGAGCCTTGTCATTTAAACTTCATAAGCAACGGACTAGAAAGCATTTGTAGTGGGGATATCATGTTATGCTTCCACTTATTCATTTAATTCTAAAAATAGATCCACAAAACCATTTAATGACTTGAACTTCTATTGACCATTTTGAGAGTAGTTAGTGCCAAAAATATCTTTCTAGCCTTACCCAACATCTTTTAATATTCCTAAAATATTCCTAAGCATTTTAATAAATACTCAAGAATTTCTATTGGAAAAAAAATCTAATGCCTATTTTTGAAATTATTTAATATGCATATATTTTTATTTATGTTGCACATATACTTTTATACGCATCAATGGTTAATTACTTAATTAAATCTCAATTTTGAGTATTATATCGAGTCTTAGTTGAGTTGTATATCGAGCTTTTTAATGAACTTATTTATGAGCTTTAAGCGATACTATTCATGATCATAAATGAATTGAGCAAAAATCTATTCAAACTTATGCATTTAATAACTAAAGCATCATGCAAGTGTTTAAGTTTGTTCTTTTAGTTAATTAAATGATCATGAACCTGCTTTAACCAAGTTCATCTGCGAGTAGCTCTTCAAACATTTGGTTCATTTGCTGCCCTTGAGTTGGGCTCTATTTATATCATTTGGGCAGCCGATTTCATCCTTCCATAAATTTTTTTTGCCTTTCCAATTTACTTTTATGATAACTTTTCGAAATCAGAACTCCCTGCCATGAACCTCGGCGATCTTTGATGTTCTTGAAAGTGATCATGTTGATGCCTTGTTTATGCGAACTCTAATCTGTTATGGGTTTCAATGTTGCTTTCCATTTTCTATGATTGTCAACTTGAGGAATTTGGAGATTGTTTCTATGATTTCTGACAAGTTCTTTCTGAATATTAAGAAGAAACTTCACTCTGCCACCAAGATATTTAAGATTTGCTACTTCACCGATCAGAAGCTGAATTTTCTTATAAGAAAGGAGGATCTCCTTCAGTTGGAAGTCTTAACTTTAGCTGAATAGCATTATAAAATAATACTCCAGGCCTAATCATTGCATGCAAAGTTGGCTGACAAATTATTATGGCTGCATATTTTTTTGTATATGAGAACTATTAAAACCTCTCCACTGTAATTCTACTTTCTTCCTTGGTTTATTTTTAATGTTTTATTATTCAGATTACAACTTTAATTTTTACAGGGAATTCATTTGGATCCAAGCATCTATCTAATAGATGAAGAGAAAAGAGAAATCTCTACTGTTCATAACGAGAACGAAGTACATGGAAATGCCAATGGTGATTTTTCTGCTGAAGAAAAGATGAAAAATGTTTCCACCAGTGAACTCAACTCAACAAGCATAGATAAGGAAAATAAGGATTGCTCATATGAAAGGGAAGGCATTGAGATCAACAATTCTATTCCCCAGATTTTGGATAATAAAAAATGTCCAGAGAATCTGAGACATAAAGACTCAAATAATGGAGAAAAAGGTTTTTCTTTTCTATCATACTCCTCAATCTTGTTTTACTTTATTTTATTTTTGCAGTATATGTTCCAACAAATTGTGGTTTTCTATTGATTTTTCTGACATACTTTCTGTGATTACTACAGATGAAGGTCCAAAAGATTCAGATATTAGAAACAATTATCCTGTGAATAAAGTGAAGCCTGCTGTTGATCCTATTATTGTTCCTATAGTGTTAAAAATGGCTGAATTTGATCACAAGGTATTTGTTTCATTTATTTCTTAGATCTTCATCATCGTTAGCAGTATCCCAACTATTTGGGGTCTATTTTATGAATCAGTGTTTCTTATCATTCATATTCTTAGATGATTCTCAAATTTGAATAGTTATTCTCACGCTATTATTTATTTCCTAATTCATTTAGTAGTTTCAAATAAATGCAGGCATTCACCTAGTTTATTTCGTTGAATCGTTGTACAAATTTCTGTTGGAATATTGTCTATGTATACTGGATGCCCTTTGTGTGTTGTAACAATTTACAATCATCATGTCATTTCTTTTTTTATTTTTTTTTGGGAAATTTAAATCCCGACCATTCAAGTTTATGCATTCATATCGAACACCTAAACTTTCATACTTACATATATAGCATTTTAATACTTTAAACCTATGTATGAAAATGTGTATTTAACTTTTAAAAAGTGATAATAATGCTATTTTTGATGTGTTATTAAAGATTAGAGTGCTATGTGTGTACATATGAATGTTTGTGCGATATATGTAAATACATAAGAATTGTGTACTATGTATGTAAATGACCCCTTGTTTTGATAGAAAAATTGGGTACCCTTCTCATCAGAGAAAAAAAGTAAATGGATATGGCGTTCAGATTATGAAGGCAGTAGAAGATCAGGTTAGTTGATTTTAGATGATTTGATTCCTCAATAAAGATTGCTGATGGTGGTGATTTCTAGGTCATACCTTTAAGATTGAAGAAGACCTCACTCGGAATCTATATGAGTTGACAGATGTAGGAGATCAAGCTTCCTTATTATAAGATCGGATAAGGATAAAATTTGCTCTATTTTGTTCTTAAATTTCTTGTTAAATTGGTTATTATTTGAATATTGGTTGTTTATATTCGGGAGTTTGTTTGAAATTTAGTCTCTTGGATTGCAAATTTAAGTTAGTGATGAGTTTTAATTTTAGTTATTTATGTTATAATTTTTCCTATTCATTTGCATGTCATAATGCAATGAAATTCATCATAAAGTATCCCGCAATTCTTCATTTTTCCTTTCTTCCAGCCGTATTACACTGCTGTCGCCAGTGCTGCCCCTGCAGAAGCTATAATTCACTAGTATTCACCACCAAGCCAACTGGCACTGTAGCCATTGTTGCCATTGCTGTGTAGCACCTATAAATATTACCTGCATGCTTTTTTAAGCAAAACAAGATGTAAAAAATAACAAATCAATTTTTCTTTGTTAAAAGTTAGGCATGATGAGGGTAGTTTCATTCTTGAGAGAGCAAAACAGAGAGCCGTTCTTGCTGTTTATAAGAAGAAAAAGAGAAATTTGAGTAGGGAAGTCTTCTACAACGAAAGACCTTAACATGAGGTATCTTTTATTTGCAGACAATTTAAAATGGTCTTTATGAAGGTGAAAAAGATTGAGTAACCAAGCTATATACACTTACGAAAAGATGTACCTTCAACTACTCGATGACATCCAAAAGAAAAAAAATGCCTTCCAAAAGGGCAATGGGGGAGAAGCCTTATGTTAATGATGAACTCAAAGAGTTAAATTCTTACCATCTCATGCAAAAGTAGGACAAGAAGCGAGTGCCTTTTCTATTTTTTTAGAAAGAGGAGGTATTACCATCAAAATAAAGCCAAGCCAATTATACTCCAAAGATATGACTTTGGGTTTTTAGTTAAGCAAATAGGAAGACAGGGAGCTATAATCTAGGAGTCTTATAAAGATAAGATGTTTTGAAGCTCCATGGGCTTGGAGGCTCTCAAAGTTGTAGTTTCCAAATAAAATTTAAAAAATCTGTTAGAAACTTCTTAAAACCTTAGTTGCTAAAGACAAGTTGATATGTGGGAGGTTGGAATGCAAACCATACCTTTGTTGAAGTTTTGATCACGGAGGATTGAAATTCTTCTAACATAAGGACTCCAGATTAGAGTTTTCGAAGTGCTAAATGCAGAGTAAAACTTCAACCAAGGTATGGTTTGCTTAGATGTAGAGTAAAAAGTTGTGAAGGTATGGTTTTTTGGATGTAGAGTAAAATGTTGTGTATTTTGAAAATTGGATGTAGAGTAAAATGTAGATTAAAACTTCAACCAAAAAACCCTTAAATGTAGAGTAAAATTGAATGTTGTGAATTTTGATTGCATTTACTAATGGTTGTTTGGTTGCCTGTAAAGTAAATGCGGGGAAGCTATTTTTTTTTTTTTTTGTTTTGTTAGATAAATGCACAATAACTTAAAAATAGTGCATTTAAAATACTCTACATTTTTTGTGTGCTGGCTTTAATAATTTGTTGCCCTGACCCCTCTTGAAATATAAATGACAAGAGTTTACTTGTGGTTCCAGGCTAAATTTTCAGAACACAAATGAAATTATAGATAAGACACTATCTAGAGATTTCACCATCGGGAGAATTTTTTTATTTGTGGTTTAATGGGTGGTTAATTATCTCTCCTGATAATGAGAGAGCACTTTCGATTAAGATTTGCCATTAAGACACTGATTACTCAACTTATAGTAACAACAATTTAGAATTTGAATTTACAAACTTGATTGAAACTAAGAATTTATCACTTTGAGCTTAAAAGTATTATGTTGGGGAAATGATGGCACACCGGTTTAAGTTCCTATGGTTCCATTATCTCGGGTTGTCATGAACCCCAATTTACTTAGTCAGAGGAGGTATTCAACCCAACATGACCGAAGGATCTTGTTAGCATTTATGGGTTGCTTCGTCTAACGAGACCTTATAAACCTAAGGTGAAGTTTGTCCGAGGAGACTAATTTAAGTCGACCTTAGCTAATAGATGGTTTTGTGCCCATCAAATATGCCTTATGATCCACGTTTCAAAGAGCAGAGAGCCATTGAGGGACATAAGGGCTCTAACCTTGAGGTTATTTTTAGAGGGATTGGCCGAACTTGAATCCTTGTTATATCTCAATGAGATTGTTATCTAGATTTATCAAGCTTCAATAAGATTGAATTAGGATAAAATTGTTATATTTTTTCTTATAAATTTGGCATTATTTAGGTTGCTTATGTTATGGGTTTTTGTGGGAATTGTTTTCCTTGGATTGTAGAGCCAAGTTAGGGTGTATGAGGTCCAACTTCAAATTATTTCCTATCATAATTTTGCCTAGAAATAGGTGTTGCAATATTGGCCTTCACATAGGCTAATTCAATTCATAAGAGCCTAAGTGGCCATAGGCGACACCAAAAGCTAATCCAAGCTAAAATATATATATGAATCGACTTGATTCCAACTCTTTCTAAGCCCTTGATATTTTTTTTTGAATATCTTCTAATTTTTACATTTGAATTATTTTCTTGGGTATTATTTTCTCTTACGTTAGTATAGGATTAAATTTAAAGTTTGTTGGTTTTGATATGATTATATTTACATTAAAGTTTGTCCTTGTCTTTGCAATACTATTTCTTATAGATATAATCCATGCTCTTTGTAATTGTATTGTTGATATAGGTGTTCATTGGATCTAAGAAGTGTATGTGGATCACTCCAAAGTGTGTTTGGACCTTCCTTTTTTCTCTTTTCAGCAGACTTCGAATCTCACAAATCAATTCATTATGAATTTCTTTTAAATTTTGACTCTCATTTTCTTTTCCTGTCTCCATCTTTTACCGGCATTCACTATGAGTAGCCTCTAGAAACCTCTCAACTATTGGTCTTTTTGTTTTTCAGAGAACATAGGCTTCTTTCTTCTGCAGTTTCTTCCTGTAGATCCTAGAATTCAAGCAGCAGGCAATTATTTAAGCCCTTGTGATACTTTTCTTAAAAAACACAACAATTCTACTACATTTTGTTTAAGCAGAAGTCGAGAAGGGAAGTTGCAATATAGCTATGGGGAGACCAAAACAGAAGAGTTCTTGCCGTTTACAGAAGGAAGAGAGAGTGAAATCCAAGGGAAGTTATTTACTGGGGACGAGTTATGCAATTTTCAATGAACTTCTGATTCTTTGCAGGGGATTTATGTCAAGCTATGACATAATTCAAGTTTTCAATCTGTACTTGGGTCTGGAATGTGAAATAGACTCTTAAGATTACTATGTGGGTTTGGGTGGAGGATATAAATTGGATTTAGTTTTTATTTATTTGTCTTTTAACTGAGTTCCTCTTGCCATACAACCTTTTAAGCATCACATTTCTACCGCAATCTACTAGTTTGTTAGCAACTTATATGTCATTCGACCATAGAGCCTATATAGCATAATCGGCAAATTTCAATTTTACAGAATGCAATGACCCTTTAATGGCACAGTTTTAGCTAGATACTTTTCAATTTTACCTAACCATATAATTGGTTGATGTGTTTAAACCTATCACATTTTGATATGATCTGTCATTCAGATATATTGATTAATTTACATTGATTTTCATCCAAGTAGGGGGAAAATTCCCTATATTTTTATGCTTTTAAAGTTTTGGTCAAATGTTTTGGAAAATATTTTTCTTAAATGTAGAATGGAACTTGCTAAAAGATTATAGTGGGATGAAATCATATTGATTATAACCAAGTAACGACACATTTGGATACTTTGATTTATCATAATTTTATTTGATATTTTGTTGAGATTTGGAATAGAGTAGTTTAATTTTATTGATGAAATGAGGGGTATTTAAACCCAATTACAATAGACACTAGAAAAGAAAGAAATAACACATAATAAACCAAATAGGAAATAAATAAAATAGAATAAAGTAAAAAGGAAATACATAATAAGGGAATAAAAGCTAATAAGAAAGAAATAAAAAATGATTACGGCTAGAGATTTGATTGTCCTTATAAATCTAATACTCTCCATCAAGTTGAAGAATAGACGTTAATCATATTCAATTTGGATTTGAAGTCATTGAGCAATGGATGGGGAAGATTCTTGGTGAGGATATTCGCTAGTTGACCACTGGATGACGCAAGATGAATACAAATTTTCTCGTACTCAATCTATTCCTTAATGAAGAGTCTGTCAATCTCAATATGTTTGTTACGATCACGCTGAACTGGATTGTGAGCAATGATGATGGCGGAATTATTATCACATAATAATTGCAGCGGGGCAGAGGTTGGCATACGAAGTTCACGGAGCATGATGCCTAACCAGACTCTTCATCCTCCAGGACATGGACCAAAATTTAACTCCAACACTGTTTTGGGCAACCACAGACTTGTTTTTACTTTTCCATGTGACTAGATTTTTCCATATAAATGAGCAAAAACCCGAAGTGGAACGTCGGTCATGAACCAACCCGACTCAATCAACATCTTTATACACAATAATAGACCGAGAAGTGTGATGAGAGAAAAAACAAACCTGAGCCCAGTGTATTTTTTAAATAGTGGAGAATCTGGTGGGCGGGCAACTTGAAGATGATTTTCATAGGGGTCATGCATGAATTGACTCAGTATACCAACTACGTGGCATATGTCGGGGCGAGTGTGGGTGGGGTAGTGAGTTTCCCCATAAGGCTCTCGTAGTGAGCCTTGTTGACAGACAAAACATTGAGAATGTTAGATAATTTTTTATTGGGATCCATTGAGACAACAACTGATTTGTACAGAAAAAGATTGTTTTCTGTGAAGAGATCAACCACACATTTGCGCTGAGATAAGAAATGTTATTTCCATGCCTATAAAGTACTGGAGAGATCCGAAGTCCTTCATTTCAAAGGATTTGACAAGAATGTTTTTCAAGGATTCCAATGCAGGGAGATTGTTTTCTATAAGAGCAATATTGTAAACATAGAATAATTATAGCAATTTGAACATTGGATGAATGCCGGAAGAAGAGAGTGTGATCCGATTGAGCCAGAGTAAAATCACGGCCCAAAACCACTTTTGTGAACTTGCTAAACCAGACACTTGGGATTGCTTTAGCCCATAGAGAGACTTGCATAGCCTGCACACTTGGCCTTTGGAGGTAGTTGAGTCAAAGCTAGGAGGGAGAGACATTTCTACCTCTTTTGTAAGCTCTCTATTCAAGAACGCATTCTTGACAACTAGATGGAATAAAACCAATCCGCATATATTGCAAGGGACAACATGACCCGAAGTGTTTAACTTAGCCACTGAAGCAAATGTCTCATCATAGTCAACTCTGTAGTTCTGTGAGTGTTCTTTGATGATCGGTGCCTTGTTGCGTTGAAATAATCTACCAGAGTTGAACTTGGTGCGAAAATCCATTGACACCCTACAGCTTTCTTACCCTGAGGAAGATCAATGATGTCCCATGTATGGTTCCACTAAAGGTTATTCATCTTCTCCATTACTGCTATTTTTCAAGCTTGATCAGCATGAACAACCTCAATATTAGCTAGGATCTGATAGTCCTTCAAGGCAGTAGCAAATGCTTTGTAGGTCGGTGATAAAGTGCAGAAAAAAACTTATTTTTCCATAGAATAGAGGGAGCATTTCTGCTTGCATAACTTATTCGGAGAACTCACCTCATTCGGGACATACTGAGGATGTTGCCTGTATTGGAGTCAAGGTCCTGTAAGGAGGCAGCAGGTTCACTGTAGGAGCAGTGTAACGAGTGCGCCTAGCGTAAACACGAGTAGTGGGAGAAGGAGATGGTGCCTCACTTGATCCTGGAACTCCTCGGTTGGTGCACTCATCGGAACAGTGGACTCTTTAGTGGCAGGAACACTGGAGGGAATATCCATAGGAGTATGATAAGGGATAGTGTCTAAGAAAAGCTCTCTCTTACTTGTGGTTTAGCTAGGAAAATAGGGAACACTTTAAAAGAATGAGACGTCAACATTCAAATAGATTTTTTTAGTGGTAGGATCAAAGTACTAATACCCTTTTTGAGTGGCGGAGTACACAAAGAAGATATATTTTATGGATATGAGATCAAGTTTACTCCGATTGGTGCCAGTGTTCCAAATAAAGACAATGCACCCAAAAATCTTGGGGTCTAATGTGGAGAAGACTTGATTGGCAGGGAAGCATATGGCATTGGGACGGTTAAAGGGGTTCAAAACGAGGAGAGTGTTTATGAGATAGGTGGAAATAAAGATGACATCATTCCAAAAACGTTTTGGGACATTGGAATGAAACATAATGGAGCGAGCAACGTCGAGGATGTGACGGTTTTTCTTCTCGACTACATTTTGTTGAGGAGTATCCGTACACGAGCTTTGGTGGAGGATGCCCTTGCCCTCCAAGAATTCACCCAAAATAGAGTTGAAAAACTCACAACAACTATTGTCTATTCGAAGGACCTGAATAAGAGTTTTCAATTGAGGGAATAAAAGCTAATAGAAAAGAAATAATGATTAGTAATGGCTAGGGATTTGATTGCCGTTATAAATCTAATACATCTTAATTTTGACTTGTATGGTAAATGTTCTAGTGTTTTGTTGCACGTGCATCCTCCATGACTTCACTCTTTGGATAGAGCAATTGTTGGTAGCTTCTTTATTTTCTCGAAAATAATGTGAAGTATTTTTTCTTTTGAAAAAAAAAAACTTGATGTTGGATGACTAAGTATTAGGATTTGAAATGCGATAAAATTGCTATAAGAAAAGGAATAATATCTAAGGCAATGATTAAAATTTAATTCAAACTCTAGTTTTGTTCTATTTATCATTTTTTTTTCTCTATTTTCAAGCTCCCTCTGAGTAAAGGTTAACCCGATTAATCTAGTCTTTTGTTTTCAACAATTTTTGGTATAAATTGGTTTATTATTGAGCTACTTTATGCAATATCATGAATGAATAGATGTGAAGACTCGGTCATATTGTTATTATAATTGATTTTAGTTTTGATGGACATGTTGCTACCAACGTACCTTTTTTTCCTGCATGTTTGTTAGAATGTTTATTTAGAAACTTGCAAATTAAATTGGTTAATTAGATCATAATTATATCCTCATATAAATTTTCACTCTTTTAGAGGCTTGTAGATTTGCCTTTTAAACTTGGGTACTTTGTTAAGCTTGCATTGAACTTTCGAAAGCTAAATAAATAAATAAAACTATTGAAAATAAAATAATGGAAAAAACTATCGAGATTTTTTATTGTTTATGTTTTGTATAAGAGAGGAGATACATATACATCCTTAAGAGGTATTATAAAATAGGAATAAATAAATAAATAAGGTGGGAGGAATAAGAAGGGATCAATGATCATATAGGGTAGCATATAGATTGCACTCGGAGAAATTAATTCAATAATACAAGGCTTTGATCCGCGTGCCTTAAGTTCTTTGCTATGATTGGAGTGTCACCGCACCACGGAAGAGAGAGAGGGAGAGGGAGAGGGAGAGGGAGAGGGAGAGGGAGAAATTCAACGCAACCTTTTACTTTGCTCCTCATTTTCTTTGTAAACTCTTTGTCCAACCATTGTGCCATTACAAGTTCCTCTGTTCAGGGTAATGTCTCTCTAACTCGTTCAAATTCATCCTTTATCTTATCTCCATTTTTCAATGAAGAATGGTTATTAACTGTCCAGTAATACTTTATGGTTGTGTAAGTAATTTAATATCATAATGTTAAAATGGATATGTGATAAAATTTGTTGGGATGGAATGAGAAATGATTTTATCAGAAGGGTGATTGAATTAACACACATTGAAGATAGCGTAGTCGAAGATCTAGAATTAAGTGATTCGAGCATGTCTCAGAAGGGTAAGATGCACCACTAAGACCAATATAGACAATTGAAATAATCAATATGGAAGGATTGAATAATAAATTTGATATAACAGTGACAACATTGGCAGAAGTTGTGCACAGTATAGAGTGAACTTTTCATGTAATGCTAAAAAAATAATTTTTAAGAGTATTCATAAAGTTGACCCAAATTGTTGGAATAAAGCTAATGATTATGATTTTATTTGAATCATATTTATTCTCTTTACTTAATCTTACTATAATTTTGGCTACCCATGAATGCAGGCATTATTGGAGGAGTGGATATCCACCCGAACATATGGGGAAAAATGTCCCGTCCAGGTAATATTGTACTATTATATTATCGTGCAAAGGTTTTTCATTTTAACCATAAAAAATAATAGATTTCTAGGAAATAAATTCAGAAATCAAAGAACAGCATTAGGTACTTCATTCACACATATTAGCTCTAGCATTGTGGAAATTTACACAAAACTGAATAAAGATTGAAGTCATGCCAAACTATATGAATTAAGTTACCACCATCATCACTGGCATGTGCTATTAATTACACAAAAAATAAATAAAGAATTACCAACTAATTAAAAGAAAATAAAGAAATTGTGCAAAGAATATGTCTTGTTGTAACACTTCTGAGGGATTTTGATTATTTAAGTGTTAGGGAGATAAATTTGGACAGTTGTTGGAAGATTGTAGTAAAGATCAATTTTGAGAATGTTGATATTGGCTGCATGTAATTAGTGGGATTCTGTTAATTTATTCAGTGCACTTTAATAATTATTTTGACGAATTATGGCTTTTGATTTTTTTTCTCTCTTACCATTTTGCAATTTATGGCTATCACTGTCTTTGAAGTTCTTTTGCAAACTTCTTGTTGGAGTTTCTCAGATCAATTGTATGGCTTAGTTTTGTTATGCAAACATTCAACTAAATAAAGTTTGCTTTGCCTCTATTTTGTGGATTTATGTGGACTTATTAATTTTATTACTGTCTTTTTATTCTCTTGTGTTTTATTGAGTGGCATAAGTAATGATGTGATGTTTTTTGTTCCGCAGGATCAAGATAAGTTGATTCACAATCTTAAGAACATTCAGAACTATCTTTGCTCCTTTGAATCACAGGTAAGTTGATTGTAGGGTCTTTTTAAAGCTTGTGAGCTTGTATTTGCACGTAGCAGTCTTGTTTTACTTGAACTTCATAGACATGTTAAATCTGTCATATGGTTGTAAGTTTATCGGATTTGATTGGTTGTGACCTAAGCTGAGAATTAACGAGTATTTTTTTCGCAAAAAGCCAGAATTGGGTTGAATCACTCAAGCCCACGAATGCATTGGTTGGGTTGGGTCAGGTTTGCATGGGCTGTATCCAAGTCTAGAAGTGGGGAACAAGAAAATTGCTATTTGTTTCTATTCTGAAGCTATTTTTTCAGTTAATTGAAAAAAAATATAGTGCTGACCTGCCCCTCTTTACAATAGTAAGCTACTTTCATTTTTTATCAGAAAGTGTAATTTTTCATTGTGTTTTGAAGGAAATCTACCTCCACTGGAAAACCAGAATTTCAGAAGTTTGGTAGTGGGAATCTTTTTTTTTTTGTAGTTTAACAAACGAAGTTATAAATTTGTGTCTTCATGCGACTTAAATTTGGAGGGTAGTTCAGTGAACCATCGAAACATGGGCTCGTTTCCGTTTGTCATGGATTGTAGAATCAAGTATTTGAGCTAGAACTTATATCATAGGAGTGCTCACCTAGGATTGACTATATTTCTTGCATTATTTTTTTATTATGAGGTTGATTTTAGGTGATCTGAAAGTACGGTGCATTATAGATGATATGGTTTTTTTAAGGGGCATTTACAATTTTTATTTTTTTTTACATATCTAACACTCAAACATATTCATATTTACATGCATACCACTCAAATCTTTGACATCACATGGAAATTACTACCATTGCTACTTTTTAAAAGTGAAATACATCTTTTTAAGCATAAGTCTATGGCATCACGGAGTTATAAGTGTAAATGTCAAACTTTGTGTGTTAGATATGTAAATACATAAGAATTGTGTTGTATGTATGTAAATTTCTCTCTTATTATTATTATTTTTCTTTTAAATCATGAATAACATATTTCACTGATGATTTTGGTCAAAATAATTATATCTAGTATTCTTTTTTGTTCATTTGTGCATGTTAAATCATAACTCATCCTTGTCTAGCCTTCTCTGAACTAGTCCTCTCCTGTTTCTTTCTAAGTTTCTCAAGTTATATGTTTATGGATGTTCCTCTATGGCGTTTAGTTCTGTTGAAGGCTCTTTATCTTGTTTTTGGTTCTATCAAAGGTACATTTACCATCAAATATCTTAGTGAAGTACATATACCATCAAATATCTTCACTATTGAGTGATGATCATCTTCATTATATTTTATTCGCTCATGCTAAATCATAGTGGCAACAATCTGTATGTCACACATTATCTGCATGTGTGGAGTGGGATTGTTATTTGGAAAATCAAATTTTGATCGAAATATATGAATCTTGATAATCTTTGAGTGTAATGCAGACATTACAAGGCACTCAGATTCATTAGATATTTTAGACACTCTTTGCTGTGTTTAACTCTTTTATGAGATTAATGGACCGCTAAGAAGCATATATCATCTATTGACTGAGTGATGAGTTTCAGGATATCCAGCCTAAACCATATTTACTATAACCTTCAAGATTAAAAAAGTATATTTGTGTGAAAAGAACAAATCAATATTTGATATCTCAATAAGATATTGAATAATTTGAAGAACCGCAGCCAAATGTTAGTGATGAGGATTGTGAATGGATTGACTTGTTGAACGGTGTAGGAACTTGGCCAAGTAATTGTTAAATAATTTAAGCTGCCTGTTATCTGTCTAAATGCTGTGGGATTAGGAAGAAAATTGCCTGTCTTAGATATTTTTTGTTTACATTTAATGAAATATCCATATGGGTTGCTATTTTGAGGCTAAACAAAACTAATTAAATCCAGAAAAATACTAGAGGAACTGGTATAAGAATTCAAAATCAAGATGGGCACCAAGATTCTTCATATGAAATGTAGTCTAAAGGTCTTGTAAACTGCTAATTAGGGTCAAATCTATCTCAATGATAATTATGTAATGAACGTGAACTCAAAGAAAAAGGGGAGAAAAAAAGAAAGAAACCTTATTATAATGCTTGGGAATCTGGGAAATGGCATTTAGTATTATTAAGAGAGATGGAGAATGGGAGGCGAGCAATGGGGAGACTAAGGGGAGGGTACAGGGTGAAGAATATAATCAAGCAAGAAGCGAAGAGGGGCTCATGCGACTATAAATGAGAAAGCGAGTGAAAGGGGAAATCGAACGCTTGATAGCAAAGAACGTGAAAGGAAGAGGGGGAGGTGAAGGAAGAACGTGAAAGGAAGAGGGGAAGGTGAAGGAAATAAGAAAAAATGAAGTGGACATTAAGCCCATGCGTAACTAAGGGTGAAGAGCGAGTGTAGAGGATCGATTGAATGGATCACTTTTGGAGCTTGAGCGAACAACAATGCGAGCCCAAACAAAATTGAGGTGATGACATGTGAAAGACCTAATAGAATTGTGTGACCAAGCATTAAGCGCAGTGGAACCCGATTGCATGCAAAGCTGAGAGCTGCCACATAAGTAGGGTTGTAAACAAGCAGAACATGAGCGAGCAAAGATGTTTTTCATGTTCGACTCCTTTGTAGTAATGGTTATTTGAAATTAGCTCGAGTTCGAAATAATCTCAAAATTAGTATGTTTGTTTTTAGCTCGATATTGTCTGAAATTGCTCGAAATGACTCATCATTGGCTCAGAAATGCTTTCTCGTTTGTTTGTTTGAAATTAGGTCGAATTTTTTTGAGCACAGGTCGTGAACTAGCTTGAAATAAGCACAAATCTGGTTGAGCTCAGCTCGTGAACTAGCTTGAAATAAGCTCGAAATTATTATAAAAACTATGGCATTCTTTGAATTTTTAAAATAAAATTTATAACAAAAAAATTTAGATCAAAATCATAACTACTAAGAAGAGAGAAAATCAATCACCTAAACAGTAAATAGAAAACATATAAAAATTCTCAAATCTGTTATCTCTCTATTCCACACAATGAAACACGGAACAATAATATTTTCTATCCCTAACACTCAGATAGATAGAGATAAAAAAGACAAGCAAAGGCAAATAAACACATCTGAAAGACTGTAAGAAGATATCTCACTTCACTCGGTTGCGCGCTGATGTTGTTAAGGGCCAAGCAAAAAAATGAGAAATCATAGAGCTATTTGCCCAAACAGACGCAAAGAAGAACAGAAAGAAAATACAATTGCATATAGAAATAAAAACCCTTATGCAACGTGACAGGGCCAACACCTTAAATTGTTGAAATTCATAATAATGCGGAATAAAATGAGATTTTTTTATTGATATGAGAGGGGCATAAATAACCCTTATATGAATCATAAAATAGGAAAGATAATAAAAAAGAAATAATATAAAGGAAAGGTATATCACCTAATGTCTCCATTTAATTAATTCATATTAATTATTTGGAGTTAAAGGAAATAACATAAAATAAGAAAGAAAATAACTCTAATCCAAAAAAATAAATATAAAATAGGAAAGAAAATAATTCCTAATCTAAGAAAATAATTTATTCTTCATAACTTCTTAGATGAATAAATTATTTCCTATTATAACTACTTCTAACACTCCCCCTCAATTTGAAATATGGTTGAAAACAATGTTTAACTTTGATTTGAAAATATCAAACAATTGGCGAGGGAGATCCCGTGAAGTAGAAATTGAAGCCTTCATCTCGTACTGCGATTATTTTTGACTGTAGCTCATGCAGTATTTGTAGGTAGGTGGAAGACTCCCACAAGTAATGCTGCAAAGGAGTTTGCAGGAAAGTAGTCAATTGTGATTGTCTTTGACTGCAGTTTCTGCAATGTCTGTAGATAGACAAAAGGCTTATATAGGTAATGTTGGAGGTGAATTTGCAAGAAAATAGACAAACTGTAGGATATTGCAAACTTCTAGTTGATTGTGTTTGTCTTTAACTACAATTCTATAGTGTCTGTAGGCAGGTTAAAGGCTTCTAAAGGTAATGTTGTTAGAGAGTTTGCAGAGAATTAGACAACCTTTAGAAGAAACTGCAGGGTATGACTTGCAGAAAAGAAAAAGGAAAAGCTCTGGATGTAGGTTTGTTGCAAGAAAAAGCTTCGGAGGTAGAGCGTGATGCAGGAAAAAGGCTTTGGAGCATTGTCAGCTGCGGGAAAAATTTTGGAGGGGGGTCTGCGACAAAAAAAGTTTCGAAGGAAAGGCTGATGCAAAAAAAAACTCCAGAGGACCTGTTGCAGGAAAGATTTTGGAGGAGAAACATCCTGGATAGTAGCAGCAGGAGATTAAAGTCCATGTTTCAACAAATTTATGAACCTTATTCTTAACATCCTTCCTGCCATTGGATAGGTTAAGTATTTGCTCAGGAGCACCTTTGCTGACACAGTGCCAGTGACCTTTGTAGGATTTGCAAGCATCCCAACTATGATAGTAATCCTTTTCATAATTGCACCTTGTTGTGATAGCCGATGAGATCCAATAGCCAGAGTGGCTGACAAGGCATTAGGCATGGCGATTGAGATGCCTTCAACTAGAAGGACAAACAGGTTGTCAGTCCCATCCCTGTACTTGCAATGTTGGATAGGATACATGACTATAATCTCTACAAGCATGCCAATGACGATGGAACAAATGCAGAAATTTCCAATGGCGGTGGGAACCTGCTGGAAATGGCCAAATTGATTGGTGCTATCAACAAGGTGGGAAACCTCGCCAAAAAATGTATGGACACCAGTGGAAATGACAACTTTCTTAAGCTCCCTCTTTTTGTAGGTAGAAACAGAGAAAACCTCATCGCTAGGGTTTTTAGTTACAAGAAGAGATTCGCTAGTGAACTTGAGGGGATCACCCTTGAGAAGCCTAACATCAGCTGGGATGTAGAACAATGGTAAGAGAGGACTGCTGTTGTAAGGCTGCAGGAAATCAGGGAAGCCAGACTGCTGGAAATGTGGACAATTAAAGGAAATCAGGGAAGCCGAGCTGCTGGAATCTAGGAAGTCGGATTGCTGCAGGGAACGAGCCAAAAAACAACGGGAAGGATCTCCAGGAAAAATTGCACCTCCAGCGGTAGGGACCTGCAAAAAATTAGGGACTTCAGACTGCAGAAAACTAGGAAGCTAGACCGGTGAAAGAAACAGGTGTAAAAAACCAGTGGGAAGGATCTGCAAAGGACGATGCCCGCCAGAAGAATAACCATCCTTAGATTTGCAATATAATAACCCTCCAATCTTGATCGTAGCAATGGTTGATCTAATAAATAAAGAATCACTGTGAAAAGAGTCCATGTCGACAAGGTCAAAGTACTCCCCCTATAGATATTTCTCTGCGAGAAGCCTATTGGCATCATAATGAGTTACCACCTTCTTTTCCCTCTCGCCGAAACCCTAGGAACCAAGGATGAGAGGTTGGATGCGATGAGGCCGCGATGCCCCTTGAAGGCATCGTTGGGCCAAACAATGTCAGCCTCGCTTTGCACGAGGTAGCGCAGGGAAAGCGCGTCGTAGCCGCACAAGCGTCGATGATATGGAGGCCACGACCCATGGAACAACGTTGGAGAGCAGCGGCAAGGACCCTAAGAATCGCGGCCGACGGCGCTCTC
>NW_018164953.1:159930-167394 GCF_001263595.1 Phalaenopsis equestris | reverse complement strand
CGACGCTCTCATGGAGGAAGGAGTCGCCGGTTTCGAACTCGATGCCCCTCCTTCACCTTGGAGCTGGATATGACCAATGGGTTTCGCTGACAACATGCATTAGCGGTACTGGGGTCGACAATTTTGGAAGCTTACTATGGAAGACGAGACAATTAAAAATAGCAGTGTGGAGGAGGAAGAGAGCCGCCCAAAGCAACAACATAGAAGAGAGTAAGAAGAGTGCCACTCCCTTCTCGCACGGAGGATGACAAGAAGGGAGTGTGACGGTTTTAGGAGGAGAATCGGTGGCTAGGATATGAAATTAGGATTTTATATCATGTTGAAATTCAGAATAATGCGGAATAAAGCTGGATTGTTTCATTGATATAAGAGGGAGTATAAATAACCCTTATATGAATATTAGAATACGAAAGATAATAAAAAAGAAGTAATATGAAAAGAAATATATATAAGCTAATATCTCCAATTAATCAATTCATATTAATTATTCGAAGATAAAGGAAATAACATAAAATAAGAAAGCTTAAAATAGTAAAGGAAATAAGTCTTAATCCAAGAAAAAAATATAAAATAGGAAAGAAAATAATTCCTAATCTAGGGAAATAATTTATTTCTTATAACATACATGTGTAAATTATTTTTTAGTATAACTTCTAACAAAAATAATTTAGTATATTTTTTAATTTTTAATTTTCCTGTTGCACAATATATTATATGGATATCAATATAGAACCTAAAATTTAAATATAAAAATATTATTATTTAATTATTTAATTATTTCAAGCCAAAATGAGCCAAACACGAACGAACAAAACTTTGTTCGTGTTCAACTTGTTTAGAAATGGAGCTAAAAAAAATTGTTTGTATTCGACTTACTTGCTTAACATACAAATAGAACACGAGCTAAGTAAAGAGCCGAAAATGAGCTCTTTGCGAATAACAATGTTTTCTGACAGCCCTAAACATGAGCGATTGTCCCACACAAACTTCTTAATGGTTTTGTTGTGTGACTAGTGGACGAGCTCCCCGAGCAACGAATGAGAGGAGCAAATGCAAGTAGATGATGTATTGAGCTAGTGGAGCAAACCGTGGAAGCTATTGAGTTGGATAAGAGCTGAACTTAGTGTGAGCAAGAATGATAAATGTTGGCTAACAACTTGGACTTCTTTTGAGATTGAGTTAAGGTAATCTTAAAATTTCATTTCCTTTCTTTTCTTTAAAGCATGATTATAACCTAGAACTAAATTGTATTCAATGAGATTTATGTTTTGTTTTTTTGTTTGTCAATGAAGTTTATATAAGATTTTATTCTATATGTAATAAGATTATAAAATAATAAAGATTAGATTTTAAGTTATAAAATTAAAACAAATTTATTTTACAATTTTGATAAATAAAAGATATAAAATTTTGACATAAACATTATTTTTATGAAATTTAAACATTATAATTAAAAATAATTAAAATAAAAATAGAATGTAATTCCAAAGTCAAATTAATAGAAAACAATGTTAAACTTGTGCAAATTTTATGTTGAGATTGTAAGCAATGATTGGTGATGCATTCAATAGAGATAAATTATTATATATATATTTTTTAATTTTATTAATTTTTTCAATAGAGAGAAATTAATTGAAACTCTTATATGGCAAGGCATTGTTTGTAAATGATATCAAGCTATATTTGATGAAATTAATTATAAATTAAATTAAATTAAAGTACAAGGATAAAATAAAGAAAAATAATAGTATAATATTAATAATTTACAATCATTTAAGCTAATCGATAAATAATAGTAATAGTTCATAAATTTCATCAATGACAAAAATTAGTTAAGCTTATCCACTTAGATGAAACAAAAGTGTTATTAAACAATAAGGTCAATCTAAAGATTAAATTGACATGAATATTTTTTGTGTATGATTATAGTTGCTCAATTAAAAGTCGTTGAGTAGGAAAGTCAAATGATTATCATTAATGATCAAGGTGAATACTCTTATTTTTAAATTATATCAATATTTTTGTCTTTTAAACCAATTGCATAGATGATTATTAATACTTGTTCAATTAAATTATAAGATTTTATTTTGTTTCATATATTCTTTACTAATTTTGATCATATTGATAAAAATCTTATTTTTATCAATTATTTATAAGATATATTTTTTATATATACTTATAAAAATGTGAATGATACAAATTATATATAATGCTTGCATATGCATCTTTCCTGAAGGAGTTCACTCTCTTATAGTATTAGCTGGGGATATTAAAGTACTGTTTGATATTCATGTACTTTAATTTATGCAATTTAGACAGTGCTTCTATAATGTATGTGTGTGTGTGTGTCTATAGTACATCATAATGAATGTTTCAAACATACTCAAATGATCATATTTGAATGATAAACTATCAAATATTTTTGCACTGATTTATTGCCTTTGACTATTATGAATGCTTTCTTTTGTTATGTTACTGTAGTTTAAAGATAAGCGTGTCCACCTAGTTATTAGTAACTCATGAAAATTTTAAGTAATATTTTACACCAATTTATTTTTTACTCTTTTTTTTCATTATTTTATTGTATTTTAGAGGCATATTCTCCGACTTGTTGATAATTCTCGAAAATCTTAACTAATATTTTCAGGTTCAAGATTTGAGATAGAAAATGAGCACTAGAAGAGAATGTTTATAAAAGACAATCAATTTAGAGAGAATTTTATACGTAACTATATTACTTTAAAGTTGAAATAATGGCTGCTCTTTCGATTCTTAGAATAATTGTTGTTCATTGTTTAGTATATGGATTGAAATTATTTTCAGCTATATGCCCAGCTATGACACCTATTGAATGCCTTCAGAAATACTGATGATTGATATTGGTTATATTTAAAAGAAAAATAGAATAGTGGGTTGAAATTCATGAAGTCATGCATGAGAAACCCATTTCAATCCATATAATGAATGGTTTAGTTTGTAGAAGAAGAAGGCAAAATCACTAGAGGTGAAGAGTCATAAATTTTTTTTGTTGAGATTACTATGAAAAAAAGTATTTTTAATATTCATTTAATGAAGTAGTTGTCATTGTGAAGCGGGAATTGAGATAATCATTTTCAATGTATTGGTTTTATAATAGGGAAAGTTTCTTGATATTTAATCCTATATTCCTGTTTGTTACCTCGCACAACCAAATGTGCCTTGTTGCAATCTAGTGTGCCATCATAACAAGTTTTGATCGAGTAAAACGGAGTGCATCTTATGGCTTTAAATTTGAAGGAGCCTGCCCCTAGATGATCTTTTAGAGTCTCTCATCCCCTAAATTAATATGGCTTTCACACTATATTGGCTTCAATCCCCATTCCTTTATGCTAATCAGAGGCCAGTAATTATACTTTGATTTATTTTCTTTCTTCAAAAGTTTGAAGTATTCCCTTTTATTTTAAGAATTTCTTACTTATGTTTAAACTTTGCTATCATCCAACATAAAAATACTTACTTTTGATTCTATAGGTGAGCATATGTTGCTTGAATTTTCTGCTATAAAATAAAGGAATAATTTTTCACAAGTCATGATTCTATAAACATAAATAAAACGGTCTCTCTTTCTACCTTGTATTGACTGAAGACATATTTTGTTTTTCTCATTTGCTTTTGGTCTCGGATGCAGGGCTTGACAGTAGTCAACATTTCTGCAACAACATTTCCTCAGACATTGGATCGTCTGCACAATTATCTTCTCGAGGTTAGAAAGAGTTTTGAATAAATAGGCCGGATATTTTCTTATTCTGTTTTCATTTAATTTTACTTGCTTGATTAATCTGTCTGTCTCTTCTCAAACATGTCTTTCTCTCTGGGTTTTGTGCATGCTCTTTCTCCCTCCCTCTCGCGGTATTATATAAAGCTCTTACTCGACACCTTTTGGTATAATAAAGGTCTATCGAAGGTTCGTGTAAGTGAATCTAAAAGTTACTTTCGAACTACACCACACCCCTCCATGTCTACATCTTCCACCCTCCGTCACCAAAATCGTGCTATCCCGCGCGCGCTCAAACCCTAATCCAAACTATCATCTTAGGCTCGAGATTTCAATGGTTTTCGTACAACTCTGCTGTCTTGATTGATTTCCTTCTCAAATCAACTCTAAATTTAATCAAATTTGGAGTTCTTCCCCACATCATGATCTACCATTCCTCCAAATTTCATGGCCAATAAAACATTTGCTTTCAATATTATGAGAATTTGTCTGTTTTCTATCCATCTTTTTGACTAATTTGTGCTAATAAAGTTCTTTGGCTCTGACTGCAGTGCATTGAGCGTGGTGTTTCTGCTGCATCTTCCACTTCTCAAATCCAATCTGAAGAAACTAAATGCCCTCCTCCCAAGTAAAAGAACCTGTTTTTGTCTGTTGTTTCTTATAATCCATATTTTATAAGTGCTATGAGTTAGCAGCATTTTAGCATAAAAAAAATTGAGTAAAATATATAAATAATGTAAAATGTAATGTAAATTTGTAAAGTTAATTAGCTTTTTGGTGCCTTATGATTGCATTTTTGTACTTCTATACCACAATTCTTATAAATTTACATTTCGAACTCGTAAACTTTCATATTTACATATATAACACTCAAATTTTTGGTATTATCATTACTAACTGGTTTGTCATTCACATGTTTTTAATATCAATGTATTTGTAAATGTAAATATTAAATATTACGTGTTAGATGTGTTAAATGCATAAGAATTTGTGTGATGCTTAAATTTCTTTAAAATAAAATAATTTAAAAATAATTACTTTGTATAATTGGTATTTTAAAACGTTCTTTATTTAATGCCTTTGTACTATTATTAGCTCATTATAATTGTTTTAAAAATATTTGTTAGGCTCGATTGGGGGTGCAAGAGAGTTGAGCTTGAGCGAGCCCATTTGCGTCCAGTTTGTTAAAAATATTGTTGTTCGTGTTCGGCTTATTAATATATTGATTGTGAAAAATTTATTCATAATCTGCTCGTTTGCTTGGTATTTGCTCACAAGCTATTCATGAATTAGTCGTTTTGATATTATCAGTCACGCAGTCATAAGATGTTAAGTGTAGGGGTGGGATTTAAATATTATATTGTTTATATTAAAACAACATTTGAATCTAATTTAATATATTTTTATTCTATTTTTTAATTAAAAATTTAATTGATTATAATTTTTCTAGCCTTTTAGTCAATTAAACTATTGAAAAATAATATTCATTATATATAATATGTGTGTATATGTATGTATGTATGTATGTGTGTATGTGTGTGTGTGTATGTATATATATATTCTTTAAGTGCGAATGACCTGACTCATTGGTGCGGCTTCTGGCGTAAGTCCCTCGGGTCGGGGGTTCGAATCTCATGGTGCTGGCTATTTGAATTAGAAGCAAGCACACCCGGGCTTTCAACCCTTTGGGGGAATCCATATTTGGTGCCCGTTAGACCAAATTTCGATTTCACTTTTTTGTTATTCCTTAACTCATTGAATAAAGAGGTGGTGGGTATTAATTAAGGTTTTTATTAGTATTAATAAATAAAAAAATGTACAAATTATTTACTTAGATATTGGTAGCAAAATTAATTTAGTGAACGTTGAGAGAACTTTATTAAACATATTAATACAATTTTTACTAAAAATTTAAATTTTTAACATAATAATAGTTGCTAGTATTGTGAATTTAGGGGTGAATTTATGTTTATGACCTTGTTTTCTATTTAAGAAGTTCATAACATGTCTAAATAACTTTATAAGTTTAATATGTGCATTTATGATCAAATTCTAATCTTTAGATTTTAGGATTTTTTTGTTGGTCTCTATATTGTCTTAAATTTAATAAGCTTCTAATTATTATAGGAAAGGGGCATTGCACCCAACACTTATTTATGCCACTAGGCCATAACCAAAACACTTGGGCATCTTTTGCATGAAAAAAAATGAAAAGCATTTCATAAATATCTGAAAATTCTAAATTTAAGAGGGAACTTCTAGGTCTAATGAATCGAACCCAATTGTCACACACCTAAAGCCTGATTGCAAGCAAATTATACTCGCCAACCATGTCCATCGAAGTTACAGCTATGGGACCTGCCTGTCTGAAGAACTTGGCTAGTTCCTCCATCGAGCTTGTCGGTATTCATGTGAGTTCTCCCGTTGAGCTCGTTTGCATTTATTAAGCTACACTGACAAGTTCGCCGAACAATCACTCAAGGTTGTCTGGAGCGCAGGAGGAAGAAAACTCCAACCTATAACTATCCATGCTCATTCTTGAGCCATCTTACACCAAAGAAGATAGAATCTCAACATGCCTTGTACATCCATCTTAAGTTTAATATTTTTCTGTTTTTTTCTCTTTTTTTGTAGCCCTGCAAGGACATAAAGTGTGGCGAGGTGACAAAAACAAGTAGGAGGAGATAACTTAAATTCTCTACTCATTTCCACATACTTCACTCACCTCACGAAGTCTCTCAAAGATTATACGAACTCATAAAACTATAAGGAATCCCACATCCTAAAAACACCCAACAAAATCAAATACAAATATATATACATTGAGATATTGGATTACCAAACATAATTACACAATAGCTTAATTATATATTACAACGCACATTTTATTCTTAATCTGTAAAATATATATTGAAAAAGAGTGGTCGTAGCCTATTATACGATCCCCGACTATACCTCATGCGTCTAAGAATTCGAGTACCATATGCATATACAGTTTTGGATAAATTGACGAAATGCGTGAACCAAACGGTATGGCGGCGTTTATGACGGTGTTTTGAAAATACCGCCCACACTTATAAGCTGTCCCAAACAGACCCTAAATCTCTTGTTAATCTTCAACTTTTTTTTCTATCATTTTTCTGTCATTCTTCACCATTTCAATTAAGTTATGTCATATTTATTTGTTGTATATGTTATTTAGTTATTATATTTTTAATCAGATATATGCCTCTTAGATATATCAAGAGAAATATAATGGTATTTAGTTTAAAATTATATTAGAATGGTCTTAAAAATATTAAATTTATTTGAGAAATATCATGCAACACAATTTTTGACACCGCGTAAACTATATAACTATCTTTATACTTTTAAAAGTAAAATACATATTTTCATATATAAATTTTTAATATCTCAAAGTGTTATAAATATAATTATCGAACCTTTTTTTGTGTTAGATATGAAAAAACATGAATTTTATGGTATGTAAATAAATTATTGCACGTTATATATTCTTTAAGTGTGAATGACTTGACTTATTGGTGCGGTCTCTGACGTAAGTCCTTCGGGCCGGGGGTTCGAATCCCGTGGTGCGTGCTCTTCGAATCAGAAGCAAGCACACCAGAGTCTTCAACCCTTTGGGGGAATCAATATTTGGTGCCCACTGAACCAAATTCGATTTCACCTTTTGAAAAAAAAAGTTATATATA
>NW_018164953.1:156388-159876 GCF_001263595.1 Phalaenopsis equestris | reverse complement strand
TATATATTCAACTCATTGAATAAAGAGGTGGTGGTTATTAATTAAGGGTTTTATTAGTATTAATAAATAAAAAAATCTACAAATTATTTGCTTAGATATTGGTAGCAAAATTAATTTAGTGAACGTTGAGAGAACTTTATTAAACATATTAATACAATTTTTACTAAAAATTTAAATTTTTAACATAATAATAGTTGCTAGTATTGTGAATTTAGGGGTGAATTTATGTTTATGACCTTGTTTTCTATTTAAGAAGTTCATAACATGTCTAAATAACTTTATAAGTTTAATATGTGCATTTATGATCAAATTCTAATCTTTAGATTTTAGGATTTTTTTGTTGGTCTCTATATTGTCTTAAATTTAATAAGCTTCTAATTATTATAGGAAAGGGGCATTGCACCCAACACTTATTTATGCCACTAGGCCATAACCAAAACACTTGGGCATCTTTTGCATGAAAAAAAATGAAAAGCATTTCATAAATATCTGAAAATTCTAAATTTAAGAGGGAACTTCTAGGTCTAATGAATCAAACCCAATTGTCACACACCTAAAGTCTAATTGCAGGCAAGTTATACTCGCCAACCATGTCCATCGAAGTTACAGCAATGGGACCTGCCTGTCTGAAGAACTTGGCTAGTTCCTCCACCGAGCTTGTCGGTATTCATGTGAGTTCTCCCGTTGAGCTCGTTTGCATTTAGTAAGCTACGCCGACAAGTTCGCCGAACAATCATTCAAGGTTGTCTGGAGCACAGGAGGAAGCAAACTCCAACCTATAACTATTCATGCTCATTTTTGAGCTGCCTCACACCAACGAAGATACCTCATTACAGACGAATCTCAACATGCCTTGTACATCCATCTTAAATTTAATATTTTTCTATTTCTTCTCTTTTTTTGTAGCCCTGCAAGGACGTGAAGCGTAGCGAGGTGACAAAAACAAGTAGGAGGAGATAACTTAAATTCTCTACTCATTTCCACATACTTCACTCACCTCACGAAGACTCTCAAAGATTATATGAACTCATAAACTATAAGGAATCCCACGTCCTAAAAACACCCAACAAAATCAAATACAAATATATATACATTGAGATATTGGATTACCAAACATAATTACACAATAGCTTAATTATATATTACAACGCACATTTTATTCTTAATCTGTAAAATATATATTGAAAAAGAGTGGTCGTAGCCTATTATACGATCCCCAACTATACCTCATGCGCCTAAGAATTCGAGTACCATACCCTACACTCGGGGGGAATCGAACTCCAGACCAGAAGAGACTTACAATTGACAAGCAGATGCCCGATATATATATTAAGGTGAAATCGACTTTTGGTCCAGTGGACACCAAATATCGATTCTCCCAAAGGGTTGAAAACCCTGGTGTGCTTGCTCCTGATTCGAAGTGCCCGTGTCACGGGATTCAAACCCTTAATCCGATGGACTTACGTCAGAGGCCGCACCAATAAGTCTGATCATTCGCATATATTTATAGATAGACAGATAGATCGATGGATAGATAGATAGGAAGATAGTGCAGGAAATGTTTAATTGTTTACTGGCGTCAGACATCAAGGAGCTTCTTCAAGTGCAGGGCAATCCCTCATCAAAGTTTCAACGTATTCCTTCCTAATTAGCAAGACCAGAAAGGATTAATTAATAACAAATTAAGAATTAATCAATTAGGGTTAAGAGTTTTGAAGGAAAAATAAATATAAGAAAAATTTAATGTAACCTGACAGGGAGACCATCACTAGGCCTGTCATAGACTGTTAAATGGGGTCCACCGACGGAAGAAAGGCGAATCGCCTGCAACAATATTAAATTTTAACAGTAATTAAGCAGCATAATATGCATGTTAGAAAATACTTAAATCATTCTTATTATATACAAAATACTACTGTTATTATATATAAAAAGAAAAAGTTAAATATAACTTTTTATGCTTATGCAGGGTGGCATATATGTAAAATTTCAGGTTTGGCCGTTAGACATTAAGGGCCCGATTGGGGCAGCTTATAAGTGCGGATGACGTTTTACTGTACCTTTTGGTTCGCGCGTTTCGCCAGCTTATTCGAAATCACGTTGGGGCTTTTACACTAAACACAGGCAGCGGGCTGAACCCCGCGGCTCCCCCGCGGGCCGCGTTTCGGGATAAACAGTTTATCCTGAAATGCACAAACTGCCCAAAATGCATCCTAAATTTATCATGCAGTTTTTTTTTAAGCCCTATATAGTTCACTTTTGGCTCCCACTTGTGTTTGAATGCCTCTTATTTTTCAAAAACAAACTTTATTTCTATGTAACCACATGATTAGTTAAGGTATATTTATATTAAAATAGGTATGCATACTTATATCAATACTACAACATAAATGATCAAAATATAACAACAATTGTTGAAAATTACAAATCATTTATGTATAAATCAATTAATAATAATAATAATAATAATAATAATAATAAGAACAATAAAAGATTTAGATATTAAATTAATAAAATTGCATTTTGAAGTATTTATAATGAAATATATATATATTTTTATTTTGCCTTCTAATTTTGAAATAAAATAAAATAAGAAATGCATTTCATATATAAGTATTACCTAAGAAAATTTTTTTAATTTTTAAAATTATTATTATTTTTTAATTTCTCATCCTTACCTTCATGTAGTTGGTTGTGTCAAGTGAAAACCGGTGGTAAATTCCGGCAGGTAAGGAAAGAATGCAGCCCTTCTTGGCTGCTATTCTAATCCAACAGTCTCTTTTGTCCCTCACATCAAAATATCCTGCAAAAATAATAAGGGTGAAGGAGTTTCTTATGACTCCCAACATGTTGAAGTAAAAAAGACTAGTACAGACATCAGAAAGGGAGCTGGGGACACCTCTTTTTGGTTCAATACAGGCACCCAAGAGTTCCCCTAGAAAAGGCTACATATCACCCCCCAAAAAGGAAAAACTACAATGACTCAACAAAGAGAGAAAAAGAATGTAAGATTGCATCTTCCCTCACATTAATCATGTGTTCTTATAGGCCATTCTGATGTGGGGGACATCTAGAGTATCTCCTTGCAGCAGATAAAGGAGAGCAGGTGGAGGGTTGACAGCAACCTCAGTTTCATTAGAGTGTGATCCAAGTTGGGCCAACCAATTTGCAAGTTGGTTTCCTTCCCTACAAATGAAAGTGAACTGCTGGTTTTGTATATATATATATATATATATATATATATAAGAAGAAGTGAAATAATTATATAATTAATAGAATTTAAAATAATTTTTACTAATTAAATATACATTTTGAGAGAGAGAAAAGATAGCAAAATAGTACCACTTCCTTCAGCTATGTAATGGGTCTCCTCTTTGTCATGCTAATGCTCCTTGAAAAATCTTTTTATATTAACCTCATAATTTGGTAGCTTTTCAGGGCTAACTTCAATTACATACTGAAAATATATAGAATGTAAAATTAATATA
>NW_018164953.1:126877-156370 GCF_001263595.1 Phalaenopsis equestris | reverse complement strand
TGTTATAAATAATATGTCAAGAGTAAATTTTATGCATATGTTACATATTTTATATAAATATTACTATTTTTTAATATTCTGAAATTTATGAATGATGAAATAAATATATAAGATTAATAGATGAGTTAATTCCATGCCTGCTGAGTGTATCCCTTGGCTTCACAAAAAGTTTTCAGAGCTTCATGAAGCTTATCATCTTCAGCCTTCAATTGCCAGCTATAAACTCCAAGTTCTACAAAATAATAATTTTTAAAAATAATATACAAAATTTAAGTTAAATATATACTATTTACAGGATATTTATTCTTGAAATAAGAGACTAGTTAGATTTTAAAGTTGACCTTTAAGTTGATTGGAGGAGATTGCTTCATTGGGTTCAAGGTGATGGGGGAGCCTTTGGTCTTCTATGCTCTCATCCATGTGCCATGCTTCCATATCATCATGCTTGTTGTCATCATAGTTATACAATAATGTTTAAAATAGTATTAATTCTCCTTTTTAGTGATATAAATATATATATACATACATACATACATACATACATACATACATACATACATACATACATACATACATACATACATACATACATACATACATACATACATACATACATATATATACATACATACATACATACATACATATATATATATATACATACATACATACATACATACATACATACATACATACATACATACATACATACATACATACATACATACATACATACATACATACATACATACATACATACATACATACATACATACATACATACTATATATATATATATATATATATATGCATAAGCGTCGCATACTCAGATCAATTGGTCGGGCATCAGATTGTCAGTTGTAAGTTCCCTCTGGTCTGGGATTCAATTCTCCCTTAGTGTAGGGTGTGGTACTCGAATTATAGACATATTAGGGATGACCGAGGCTCGTATCATAGCCTCCGACCATTCCATCAGAAAAATAATAATGGTAATAGCTATTCAAGTTAAATGCTTTTGGAAATGCAATTTTGTATGATGCAATTGGAGGCATCCATCAGAAAAATACTGATGCATTTGTTTGTTGGGGCAATAATCTCCTTAAAATTTTAAATCATGTAATTTCATTTTTTGTTAAAGAAAATGAATTATTTTGATGTTCTATTTGAAAGTCAATCAAGCTAATAAATGCATTTGAGAAGAAAATAACTAATGTTTGCAAAATTTATGTAAAGCTATGAATTGTTCAATTTATGTCAATTCATGAGAACTTGCAACAATTTACTTTAGTTGTGTAGGTTCCACAAGGAAAAACGTATTTATAGCTGATTAATGGTGGGACTGATTTGATTAGTGTCTAGCTAGAATTTTCTTATGTCTAGGCATAAGCCAACAAATCAGGCTTACCACCACATATTTACATTATAGTTAGCTTCTATTATAAAATGATACATTTTATACACTAACACATAACGGAATTTATATCTTCAATATTAACCATAGAAATTTGGCTTTTCCAATCGAATTCATCAAGCCAAGTTGTTGAATGTGATAAGTTTAGAGAAATTTTAAGTTTGAATGTTCTAATTAAATTTTGATTAGTTTGAGCTTGATCCAGAGTTGTATACTCAAATATGATCATGAACTCAAGCAAGGCTTCTACATGAGTACCCTCAAACCGAGCTCACCTGTCAAAGTGGTCAAACTAAGTCCATCTGCAGAAGTGGTTAAACCGAGCCTGTCTGTCGAAGTTGTCAAACCAAGTCCACATGCTGAAGTGGTTGAACTATCCCGGAGAAAACCAATCACTATAGAAGATCACTATACATTTGACAAAACATCCATCATTATTAATGATGTCACCTGACACCCACTTCACCATCTTTCCATAAAGACATCTTAGACAGATGTTGTACCGTGCGGGATGCAATTTTATAAATATTTATTTTTTTGCTTATGTAAAAAGAGAAAGACGGGGAATTAGGGGTGGAGGGCTCCAAAACCATTCCCTCTTTCTCCGGACGATGATTCTGAGACCTAGAACTAAAAACCCTTCCTCCAAAACCATTTTCTTTTTCCCCGAAAGTTTGGGAGAAAAGAGCAAGAACACATACTCCAACAATACATCCATCAAATTTTTCTTTGCCTTCTTTCTAAAATAGGATATTTAGAAGATTGTGTGAACTCACAGACAATACGAGACCCTATGTCCTAAAAAGGATTCAACAGCAGTCATTACTTTTGCTTTGAATTCAAGGTAATACATAATTGATTAATCAAATCATATTCATATTGCTTATATCTCAAATTAAATCCAACGAGTGTTAAACTCACTCAAAATATTTAGCCAGGTAATTTGGCATTGTTAATTTTTCATATGAAATATACCAATAAGATGAATAAATATATACTTGAAAGCGAACAATTTAATTAGTATCAGTGTACTATTGATATTAAGTTAATTTAATAGAAAATTTCATGACAACTGCCTATTATTGTCCAATTCATGATTTTAGATGAGTGGGTGCAATAAAGTTTATCACTGCACTTTATAAATGGGTATCATGCTTTATTTAGAGTTTTTATTCCGTTTTAATTTAAAGGGGTGAGAGCCACTATTAGGTTTTTTCTTATTTCACAAATGTTATCTACTAATTAAAACAAAAGTCACAAATAGATATATGAATAAATTTTAGGAGTATTCAACTAAGTTTTTTTTTATTAAATATAATATTTTTTAAGAAAAAAATTGAACATTTTTATTGCTAAAATGAATATAAAGAAGTTAAGAGTCTAACTAGTCTCATAAGAAAAAAAATAATAGAATAAAAAGTATTAAAGGACCTAAACTTCAATCATAAATACTTGGAGGAACAAATTTTATTCAATCACATTAGTCCTTTTGTTGAGACTTCATAAGAGATTCATTCTTAACTTTTCATAGCACAAGCTATCTCAAATCATGTTTCTTCATCAAGACCTAATTGACTTGCAAACCCCCTGCTTCGTCTCAACCTTTCCGATGGATTGTAGCCACATTATTTCTTACCACCATTAGCGGTACAACTAAGATCATTTCATTCCCAATTTCAAGTAGTGTTTTCCTCATTATGTTATATTGGATGTTAATTTTCTTGGTTTCATTACAATTTGATCAAAATTGACATAGTGTAGTTTTATATAGTCGATCATGCAGGCTTCTATTTTATTTGGCCTTTGTCCAATGACTAAGTAGCTATTACAATTAAGTTTTGATAGAATCTCCATCAATCAGATGTAATTTTGCTGATATCATTGATATAAGACCACTTTCATCTTCTCTCCTTTCACTGTTGGTGTGCTCCCATGAAATAGCACTTTGGGGTGCTAAGATCCATTTATTTTTGGCTACTAAATGCTTCTATTGAACCATTTGAAGCTGCAATATATGATTTTAACACTATTGGGCATGTAATATTACGACTTGGTGATTTCTTCGTTGTTGTCTTTTATTTTTGATCTGTGGCCCTTTTATGTTCAACTAGTAGTATAACCCTCTAATTTATTCTTCTCAAATCAACAACTCCTATTAGCTTCTTCTTATGAAGCTAAAATTTGATTTTCTTATATTTGATGATGTGTTTCATAGTTTACTGCATCCTCTTTAATTATCTTTGATGTAGAAATTTATGACTAATATGCTTTCTTTTTAATAAATTAAATCTATCTTTCAAGTTATATACCTTTTGGATTTGTATTGTCCCGTAACACAACTCATGTTTAATTGAATTTTTTTTTTATATTGAGGACTGTACTGCTATATTTGTAAAGATAATTTCTTGGTTTAAGGTTTAATTTGTAATTAAGATTTTAAAGTGGCCTTAACTCTAGATTTTTATTTCCAAGAATCTTTCCCATTATTTTTATATCACTTACGTTTTCATATTTAGGAGTACATGGATTTGATAAATCAATCTATTATTCTTAGACTTTTTATTTGACAAACCTCTTCAAGTGGATATTTTTGCTGCCTTTGATTGCTATACATAATTTTAGCATTAATTGATATTACCTAAAATCACTCAAATATTAATTAGATTGGCTCACAAGACACATGCTATTGGGAAAAAAATCAAGTTATTGCCCTCCCCTTTTCTTGCTTGGACTTAAATAGAAATTGAACCACTAAGCATCCTATAGACTGATGAAGAGACTTGGATAGATAACTTATGATCAACAATAACATTTTGACCCCTATGGTTTGGTTGAGCAAAAGATATATAAGATCCATGAAAGTAGATATTTTATTCAATATGTTGTAAAACATTTGTCATCATAATTGGTGTGATGTGTATTTAAATTGAATGAATGTGGTTCAAATAGACATATGGGTTGAGCATCTAAATTTGGCCTAGAAAATTAAAAGAAATGTTTAGAAAAATCTAGTAAACAATTGGCTAACATGAATCGATCACTTGAATTTGAGTGCTTAAACATACCTGAATAAATTTGGGTTATAAATACAAAGCTTACATGCATAGAGTTGGCTTAGACAATTAATCACTGATGTGAGAATCCATCTTGTATGTACATATGTATGTACATATGTGTGTATAAATACATATGAACATAACAATATATATCCTAAATCTTCCTTGACTCTAAATTAACATTATCACAATCACTCTCTAGCAACAACACTTCTAGCATCTAACAACATCTTAGATTAACATGACCAATAACAATCATCTAATAAATAGAAACATGCCTACTCAATCAACAAAATATTACGTCCGATAAATCGGATGTCGTCTATGGCGTGGATTGCATGAAGCTGCTGTAGTGGTGCGATCCACTCCGTCGTCCTCACGAAGGATGTAATATTTTCCAAATTTAATCAAAGATACACATGCCATCCAAGCTATCTGTTTTTCCATCCACAGCAAATGTCATATAAATAAGCTAAATATAAATAAGCTAATTTTTCATCCACAGCAAATGTCATATAAATAAGCTAATTTTTCAAAAAAAAAAAAAAATATTAATGTGCATAAAATGCAAGCTTGAGAGGCATTTATATTTATAAAAAATACATATAATAATCAACAGCAAGCTCCAACATGATTCAAAGAGAAGAAGAAGACGAAGAAGATGTACCATAGACGCCAGAGCCGCCATTAAAATTTCTTAATTTCTTCTTGTTGTCTGTTGAGGAAAGTCCCCTCGCTTTAAATAACCAGGAGGGACCGGAGGTTGAAGAAGGCTGGCGTGGATTGCTTCCCGCCGTCGGAGAACAATTAGTCAGTCTACAAAACCAATCATCACATGCCACGTGTGTGGCATTAATTATGGAAACTACTGAGAAATTATAGTCCCGCGGAGAAGTTTACAAGTGTGAACGCGCGGATTCACACTTCTCAGTTCCCGCTTATAATTTTATTCTCTTAAAAAAATTGGAAAATTTTATTTTAAAAATAAACTACATGGCATGGCGATTTGTGCCATGCAGGACACAAAAAAGAAGCTTAGCTAGGGTGCAAGTAACATAGAACAATAGTCAAGACATTAAAAAGACTACTTAAGAATCTTAGTTTTGGCCTTGTACACCATCTAATGAAAAGTGGTCTAACCAAAGCATCTAAGCTCTTGTGTGGTATGGGGGCAACTAACATATGACTTTGATGGAGTCGACAATACCAGCTCCATCCTGAAGATCGAATGGATCTAATATTTGTTACCCAAAAAGGACTTTAAAAGGGTTGGTCTCACATGTAGCCTGGCTTTGATTTTTACATAATTTTAAAATATAATGGACTATTAAATGCGAGTTCGTACATGCAAGGTGACATATGTTAGAACCCTTAGAATCTTAGGACAATCATACTTGTGTTGATTCTGATGCAATAACTCACATTGCTCATCGAGATTTACCTGACAAGCAACGCTCATTAAAGCATCGCAATCAACACAGGGTCACTCGCCCAATGAGTCTACAAGCTGATGCTCATTCAATCATGCAACATAGCGCATAACATAATTAGATGGCACACATTATTCATTTGATGGGTTCAATGGCTTTAAAGCATGATCCAAATTGAGCACAGAACATGAAATTCTTACGACATTTAAATGTAATGCCATAAGAGATGGGGTCATGTGCTCTCCGTTTAGAAGATTCACACACAGACGGGCTAGCATTGCTAGCCACTACTCATCAAAGATTTGCAAGCATTGAGCCACACACATACTATGGCATATGTGTGCGATAATACGGCAAGTGTTGGTACTCGATGAGACACCACATCCAAGCAGATGCTAAAGGCAAATTTGTTTTTTTTTCATGCAATAGTATTTAACGCATTACATATCATTCAAAAATTCCTTTTTTTATGCACATGCTACATGAATGCAAAAAAAATCGCAATTTTATGCAAGAAATACGAAAAAACATCCAAGGGATGTGACATGCAAGTGAGTTTGGCCAATTCACCCTTCAAGTTGACCGAAATGGTCTACTGGGTGTTATAGCCAAAGGGGTTTGGTCGGGCTGGAGTAGCTAACCCGAGTAAAGTAATTGGTTGATCAGTCTTATTGAACGATTGAACATCGGACATCGGTGGTCGATCAAACCAAAGTGATCGGTCGATCAGGCTAGGGTAGCATATTGAATCGAAGTGGGTGATTGACCAGACCTTGGTGGTTGATCGATTCAAATTGATCGATTGATTGGGCTAGGGTGATCAATCAAACCGAAGTGGCTAGATGATTGGAATTTGGAGGCCGATCAAACAAAATTGATTGGTCGATCGAGTCGGGGCTGCTGATCAAACGGAAGTGGTTATACGATCAAAGCTTGGTGGTCAATTGAACTAAATTGTTTGGTCAATCGGGTCAGAGCGGCCGATCAAACAAAAGTGATTAGATGATCGGATCTTGATGGCCGATCAAACCCAATTGATCGATCGATTGGTCTGGGGCGACCGATCGAGCTAAAGTGGTTACATGTGTAAAGTGTCATGCAAGGCATGTAAACAGTGAACTAAATGCATTTTGATAGCAAATTAAACCCCTCATAGTATTCTCACATACGATCATATGCTTTAATTTATGGATGTCGTAGTGAAGCTACCTCTAAATTTGGAGAAAAAAGAGAGGGGGTTTTTCTTTAATTCTTTCGAAGAAAACTACTCCACAACTTGAAGAATAAAAATGCTAAGGGTTTTTTTCATCCTTGAAGTCCCATGTGCTCCAATATCTCCATAGAAGACTGAAGACGCCAAAATCATGGGAAATTCAGATTCCTGCCATTTAGGGTTAATGATCTAGAGGTTAAGGAACACTTATGGGTTCAAATAGGAAAAATCCACGAAAATTTTTCCTAACCTATAGGCTCCCTCTAACAAAAAACCTAAGTCCTTAAATCTCTAACATCCAAACCTAAAGGGCTTTAATGGTGTGTTTCTTTGCTTGCTCCTTGCTCCTACCTTGTTGGGATGAAGCTCTCTTCTTCTAAAGGAGATTTGAAGTTTTTCTTCTTCCAAGTTGGATGAAGCTATCCTTTTCCAAAGGAGATGAAGCTTTGTCTTCCAAGAAGTTCCTCTAATATCTTTCCTCACACTTTATCAAGAGTTTAATGGAGGAAGGAGAAGAAAATTAGAAAGAACAAAGGAGAAAATGAAGTTTTGAAAGAAGAAAACACCTTTTTTCTCATAGCTCTTTCCAAGCACTCATGTTCTAGCAGCTGATCGAATGAATTTCGATGCCTTTACTCCTCTGCACAAAGGACTTCATATCCCTCGGCTCAAAGCTTTGAATTGTCCTCTTACCCATTTTTGGGCATGGTCACGCCAAAGGTGAGGCATGGCCACACCTAGTTTAAATGTGATCATGTTAGGCCCTTTTGTCTTTTTGACCTCCAGACTCCCGTTTGGGCAATTTCAAGGCTTTTCCAAACCACGAGAAGTTCTGAATGACTAAATCATGACTTCTAGGCATTAGAACGGTTGTTGGGCTCACCTCATATCGGAGGATCATTGCCGAGCGACGGTAGCCGCCTACAAGCAGCATCAACACGGAACAGACCCCTTAGTCTGGTGCAAGATATGTCCACTGAAGGCCTTGCGGACTACTTGAGCAGCAGGATACTGCGTAAAATCACAATGTGATCGCTTATCACTCAGAAGAATATCAAGTGTGGTGCACCAAAAAATTTGTTGCTAAGAAGGATTTTGAATCCAAATATGTTTGATCATACACAAGGGAAAAAGCCTAATAACCGAGGAAAAGACAAAAGAAGAGAGAGAGAGAGAGAGAGAGAGAGAGAGAGAGAGAGAGAAGGAAGAAAGAGATATTGGCCCTGTAGAGGCGAAGAGGGCTGTTTTTGGGTTCTTTTACCTCTTTTATTAAGCTGAAAAAAAGGGCGATTGGAAAAGAGAAAAAGAGGAGAGTTCTCCTTATAAGAGGGGTTGAGAGACCAGAGAGCTAAACAATCCTTAATCCATGGTTCCCCTATTTATAGAAGATAAAAAAGGGAAAAATACAGTATTACATCGTTACCTTTGCTTTAAGAAGGGTAGTACATTTATAGTAACCTTCTTATCTAGACCATTAAATTATCTTGAGATCCGCTATGATCATTTTTGGGTGTGTGTGTGTGTGTGTGTGTGTGTGTTTATATATATATATATATATATATATATAATGTGTGTGTGAGTGACTATAAAAAAATAGATCTTTAATAATAAATATGGGTAAGATAAGTATCTTAACAGTAACTAACAACATCCATTCAAGTCATACTTATCCCTAAAGAAACACACACAAGTAAAACTAGGTTGAGGAATAATAATTCAATATGACAGTCAAAGTTGGCACAGTATGCAAAAATGTTTAAGGTTTAGTGTTTAATTTATGAATGTTACTGTATGTACAAAAATATGTTACTTAATGTAACAGAGAAGCCCAAATATTCAATTTGTTTTATGGGGCCTAATAGATCAAGCCCACCAATCATGAACTTTTTGGTATGATTATGACTAGACCAATCATAATCGTTAGTCACACTACAGGAGAGGTGGTAATTAGGATTCAATATTGGCATTGGACTGAATCAGACGAAACTATTACCATGAGACATGTGTATAATTTGCGGTGAATAAAGACTTGTTTGGATTAGAGGATTTACGATAAAATTTGCATCTACTTAGCGTCGAACTTTTTCGACACAAAAAACTCACTTAAAAGCATCAAGCACCTTCCGACGCAAATTCTCAGGACACCCGACATAAACGATCTCAAAAAACTTCCCATGCGGTCATATCCGGGTCGAACATTGTTCGATGCAAATGCTACAAAAATCCGCCGCAAATGCCATAATATACGCATCCCGTGAGACAGAGCCTTCTTTACCTTAGGCTACACTTCGGTCCAGCACTCCTTGCCCATCTTTTTCCTTCTCCGACCTCAAGGTATAACTTTAGAGAAATTTAAATTCATTCTAGCTAGAAAAGTTAGATACTTGGGCCTAACAATCACTCATGTTTTAATGATAATAAAATAATGTTGATAATGGCTGATAATGAAGGCATAAATTGACCATACAACATATTTTTGAATCATAGCTATTTTTAAGTGGCTTATACTCTCCCCCTTACTAATACAATTAATGATATATGTCATTAAGATTTGAGATTAAAAACATATAAATTATATAGAGCTCCTCAGAAAAATACAAGCAAAATTTTATATATACACCAGCATGCATTCTTCTCAACCTTTCGGAATATAAGTTCTTTACTTGAAATATAAGATTAAGAACCAGACAATGGTTTATTTGATGTGCTTTCTGTAACTTGTATAAGATGTTCTATTCATGTAGGAAATCATTGAAGATCAGTAATTTAAAACGTCCTTTTATGAGAGTCTTTGGAGGCGTGTTAATATGTTCTCATTGTCTTCATTCATTGAAGATCACTAGGTTTAGTCGCTTGATCAAACTTCCAGAAGTTGATTACAGTGCTCCAGATTATGAATGATGCTAAAGGACATATGTGATACTCTGCTTAAATTACTCTACTTGCAGTCAATAGTATAGAGAGTCATCTTAGATGATTTGTGTTGACCTCGTTTTATGAGGTCTTCCTTTCTCTTTTCTTAGATACCCAGGGATCTAGTCTTAAGATTTTTCTATTTTGACTCTCCTAGAGATGTAGACTGTGACCCATAACATTTAGAAATTCAAGTCATTTCTTCACTCCTTGAAGTTTCATATAAACGGTTTTCAATCCTCAGCATTTAATTGAGTCGATTAAAGCCGACGTATTTAAGCTCAAGTTGAGTTCACATAGGGTTAGAAAGATATAGGTGGACCCCACGATGTACGACGTTTGACTTTCTGCCAAGAGCAACTTGTTTGACTTTGGTTGTCGCTTATGTGAGAAACGGTCGACAATTTGCTCGTTGAACTGCTCTGATTGCCCCAATCAACTTCATTTGTCGTGACGTATGAATCAGAGTTAAATTGGCGCGATCGTCGGTGAACTTTTCTGGGTGACTCCGGATGGCGAAACGGATCACGCCGGTGCGTTCAGGACGTCGATTTTATTTACAAATTATTGATTCATAGCAACAAGCTTGTTTAAGGTTATTCAATTATTTATACGTTTACATATATAAAACTTAAACCTTTAAATTTCATATATAAACTACATATATTCATAGATATAGATCATTCAAATTTCCTTTTTCCCTAACGCCTAAATTCAAATAAAAACCTACATATTTCTTAAATCCTAATATATTTACACATATAGTACCTAAATTTAGATGTGAATCTACATGTTTTCTTAATGCCAAATCATTCACATACCCAACACTTCAAATCTTCAAGTATTTACATACATAACACTTAAATCTATACCTATTAAGCTGCACATTTTATAATATCTCATATGTTTACACCCTCAACACTTAATAGTCAAAAACTAAAGTTCCAAATGTATATTTACGAATTTACAGAAATTTAATGTATCTGCGTTCATAATATTATATTTTTGGATTTAAATTAACTGGTTTGTTGAAATCCAATATATTTAAATCTATATTTCATATAGTTTGAATGTATAATTCCAGTTTTATAAATATATTCATATATAACAATTTCATTCAACTATAAAATTTAGAATTTTTTTTAGTCGTTAATTTATTTACGATCATAACTATTGAGAAATTAGGGCGAAGAAAAACAGGAATCGACACAAAGCCAGAAGTACACAGAGATTTAAAGAGGTTCGGCAAAGATGCCTACGTCCTGCGGAGCACAGCGGCGAATTTCACTATTTTAGAGGAGTCCAGTACATACCCATGGAGTTACACGTCATTTATATAGATAAAACTCATAGATAAAATTACTAACATGCCCTCGCTCCTCCAACCCACTTATCTCCAAAAGACACCTCTCAGTCCAAGAGGCACATCTCTTCACTCCAAGAGACTCCAAATTCTAGTATATGAGTCATAGCTAACAATAACCTTTGAGCTTAAGTATGGAATTCCATATTCTCAACAATTCTCATGTATTTACATATCAAACGCCTCAATTAAAATGCTAAATTATAGATTTTTATAAATCCAATTAAATCTATGTATATAACTTTCAAATTCAAAATGTATATTTACTAGATTTCCCGATTTTCTCATGTATATATTTGTTAACTTCGATTAAGCAAAGCATGAAAGTTCAATAATGTGGGAATATGAAATAATGGTGGTTTCGCTTATGAGAAATTGAAGCTTCATGATCTATCTCATGGTTGTATTCAAATTGTTGAATATACATATGAAATATCAAAGTGGCTTATAAGTTGAAATAATACGGCGTAAGAGCGATGGTGTTTAATATTATATTGATGCTTATATAGCTGAAACCTTTAAACCAATATTCAATTTATAGTTGCCCTTGACATCTCTATAGGTTGTTGGTGTTGTGAAAAACGACGGTAATAAAGCAAAAATCGGATCGAGAAAATTTGTAAAATAGAAAACGCAGCAGAACACGCAGATTTATGTGGTTCGGTAAATTTCCTACCTTCACGAAACTACAAAGGATTTTATTACTTAGAGAAATTACATCAACAATCACATTGATTTACAAGAAAATTTCTCTTCTCTCTCCTGTCTCCTCTCTCTCCTCTCTCCTCTCTCCTCTCTCTCCTCTCTCATCCCCTTCTTTCTCTACTGCTCGCTGGAGCTAACACCGAAAAAGGGTGATCAGAATCAAAAGAGTCAAAAGGTCACTTGATTCCTTCTTGGCTGTTTCGCAATCCAAACCGAGCAAAGGGGGAAAAAAAGGAAAAGCTTTTGCCTTTTGCAATTTCTTCCTTTTTTCCCTGTACAACAATAAAGAGCTCTGTCATACGTGTGAAGGACAACAGAGAGTTGATGAGAGTATAGCACGCTTGACAGAGCGTTGCAGATCATTGGAATAAGTGGCCGATGAGTTCTGTTGCTTGGTAGGAGGAGCTGGAGGAAGTCCGATTAAGAGTTTTTGTATTTTTAAAACTTTGGAATATTTGAATTTATATTGTGGTTGTGTATGTGAACTTCTGATAATTTATATTAGTATTTGTTACATTCTCTTATTTTTCATTATTGGTTTTCGATTGTGGTTGTATTCTGTGTTGTGATGATGGATTAGAGAGTAGTTATGCTATTATTTTTTTTGTTATGTGCTAAGTTGTATAGATTTGGAAATGCTCCTAAAGCAATCATCTGTGACCCATCTGACCAACTACTGTCATGATTATCAACTATTACTTTATGATAAGTTTGTGTTATAACCACCGTTTACAACACTCACGATGGACTACTACCTCCGTGATAATGAATTATAATCCCTGCAACCTGTTGTCCCTAAAAACTACAATGAGATTATTAATACACAATTTTTGTAATTTCATATTTTCTAATTGAAGAGAAGAGTAAACTTGTGTACTCACCATTCATAATAGATTATTTGAAGTGGGTCAGCCCCGTGGTTTTTTCCCCTCTCAAGAGTTTTTCACCTAAAAAATTTAGATTTCTCATTCTACTTATTTCTTAACTCAGTGTTTGTTGATTTTCAACACAACATTAAGACGATTAATAATTATTACTCAACCGATGTGAATCTTCTAGCACATATTACTATATACTCGCGTGCTCACTCATGTTTAATTTATTATGCTAAATTAAAGATTATTTAAATGCTCACACCCTTCACGTGAATAGCGACCCACATTTTAAAATACAAAGAAATCTCATTTTAAAGCTGCTAAAAAAAAAAAAAAACTCTCTCTTATCAAATGCATATTATGTTGCAGCGATTGGGTATGCGGGCAGTGATTGCGATTCTGCTACAAGTATGGGTGTCTTTTGAGACTTCTGCCGCCTTTATTTTATTGTAGTTTGTCCAAATAACTAGGGTTGAAAAACATTAGACATAGGATATATTCAAGAAATAGAGAGAGACTAAAAGAGAGAATGAATGAAAATTCGTTGGAATAAATCGTGTCATATTCATAAAATGATTTCCCTATTATAAAATGATGATATTATATTTTTTACCATGTTTTAAAGAAGTTTGTATTGGGATATTTCTTGTATTTTACATACATAGGCCTGTCGTTTGACTATTTTTTTCTTTGGTCGGTTGACATTGGTCGGTTTCAATTCGACAGTATCGGTTTGGTCGGCTAAGCTTTGTTGGCATTGGTTGATTATCCAGGCTGAATTGTTGTCTCTCTGGGTTGGTCGTCCAGGCTGAGTAAGTCGTTTAGACTGGGTTGGTCATCCAAGCTGGGTCGTCATGGTTGGTTTGATTGGGACCTAGTCAAGCCAAAATCCCAATCAACCCAACCTAGAGTTGGTAGGGCCGAACGTAATACTTGATTCTTCTCCTTGTCCTGCTCTTTTTTTGTTTGTCGCATGATCCACGCTCACCATACCTTTTAGAATGTTGAAACCAATTTTGTTCGTGAATCACACCTAAGGAATATAGCCTAAACAAATGCTTACATATGTACATAGTTAGGCACATACATACATAGGTATGTATGTACTATGTATGCGTACATTCATTTGTATATACATGCATGTAGAGAGAGAGAGAGAGAGAGAGAGAGAGAGAGAGAGAGAGAGAGAACATTTATATGTTGTCTTATTCATAAAATGAATCTCCTAATTATAGAGAAAGGACAAAATGATGATACCATATTTTTTCCCATGCTTTAAAGGGGTTTGTTACTGTGATTTTTTTTTATTTTACATACATAAGTCTGTCTTCTTACTACTTTTTGACTTTGCTGACATGCTTTAGTACGCTTCTGGTCAGTAATAACAATTCGATTGGTTGAGCTTGTTCGATTCAGATCGGTCAGTTGATATGGCCTGACGGTTGATTGTTATAAATCATTGATGAGGACCTTCTAGGGCTTCCCTTTCATAAGTAACATTAAACCAAATCTTCTTTTAGATCAGTTCCATTGGAGGGTTGCTATTGCGTTGAGTTGTCTTTTCGATTCTAGCTAGCTTGGATTTTCTTTCGTCTTGTGTCTTGATGAATAGCTAAGAGTTGGGCTATTCAACTGTCATGTCCGCCTCATCGCTCGTTCAGCTTTGGCTTTGTTGTCTTTACTCAGATAGTTTCACTTCGCCAAATAAATAGGCCTCATTATTCGTCGTACTCTTCCCTTTTGGACCGTTAGATTTCTCCAAGATCATTGCTAACATATTTTTTATTTATGATATAATTTTATTATTTCAAGCTAAAACCAGTAAAACATGAGCTTAAAACATTTATTTATATTTGATTTGTGACTTAAAAAAAAATTCCAACATAAATTACTTAATAAGCTAAAGACAAATAGTTCACTAAAAGTATTATTTTTTTTTAGAGTAAGTGATACAATATTTTATTGGTGACTTAAAAAAAAATTCCAACATAAATTACTTAACAAACAATACACTAAAAGCATTTATTTAAGAGTAGGTGATACAAAATTTGATTCGTGACTTAAAAAAAATAAAAAGATTCCAACATAAATTACATAATGAGCTGAAGACAAACAGTTCTCTAAAAATAATTTTTGTTAGGGTAAGTGATATAATATTTGGTTGGTGCCTTAAACAAAAAAAGATTCTAACATATAAATCAAGAATGAGTTGGCGTGGATCTTGAGGTCATCCAAGGGAAGGAGGAAGGAGAGGCATGACCCACCGGAGCTTTTCAGGGATAACCAAAAGTCATCAAAATGTACCGAAACACTCATACATTCGGAAGCGACACATCTTCAAAAGGTAAAAAGGAATGGGAAACCAAATGCATATTACCTTAAGAAGACATACCAAAGTCATGTTTGCCTAAACAAAGGAGTCGTTTTCCAACCCGGTTCATTAACCGCTGACCTAACAGCCACCCAATCATACTCACTGGATTCATAGTTCGTTATTATGCATGGACCAAAGTGCCCCCGTTCTATCTACTATCTGAGGGGTATAATATGTAAATATCTATAAACATTACCCTATAAATAATGAGCTACCTTAGTAATAAAGGGGGGATCCTTCTGTTCATTACTGTGTTATTGGCCTTCTCTCTCCCTCTCTACCTATTTTCTCGTTTAGCGCTTTATTCCTTAGGCATGTCTCTCAGACAAATATGGATTCAACATCCTAAATAATGCGGTGGGGGCAGAATCATGCCATCAAGTAGATAAGGAGCACGGAGATTCTAAAGAGTGGCAAGCAACCAAAGGGCAATAGCTAGCATAGACACACGAGAGGAGATTGAGGAAAGGATGGCAGGAGGAATGTAGAAAATCAGAGCCCATATCGTGGAACAAGTGACAGGCTAAATCATTGAAACCTTAAGGTCCATCACAGCTTTAGCAGGGAACCATGCCTTACAATGACAAAACTAGCCATAGGAGGTGGCCTAGGTGCACAACGGCGACAAAGCGGGAAGTGATCTGGAAGGAGCTGATGACTCATTGTATCAAGATTATGCATGGTCCGCCCAGGTAAAAATGTAGTGTGTTGGTCGAGCAGAGGCACCTAGCCAACTGTAAAACACCTTCTCCCTCAAAATAACTGAGGCGAAACACCTGAGAAATTCAAGCTACCAACCCGTGAGTCTTACAGTGAGAGGTTCGACCTCAACAATCACCTCATAGCTTTTGAGTTGTCCATATGCCTACTCAAAATCTCAGATGAGTTCAAGTCTCATCTATTTTTCAATACTTTAAGTTCGTCACCTTTGAAGTGGTCCACACACTTCCATCAGAGAACATTACTAGTTCTGCTGACTTTAGAATATTGTTCCTAGCACAATTTATAAGCACTTAGTGGCCTATCAAGAGCTTACAGTCATTGTGGCAGCTTAAACAAGGTGGGCATGATAGCCTACATGGGTTCATGGCAAGCTTCAAGAGGGAAATGCTAGAAGTAAAAGATCTCAAAGTCAACACTAGCATAAGCATCTTTAAGAAAGCCTTGAGGTCTAAGATATTTTCCTATGACCTTGTCGGCTTTATGTTTCTTGAAACAGGGATTTGAATACTGTGAAGATTCAAAGATTTGGTTATTTAAATAATTGAGCAGGTAATCATAAGCCGCAGACCATCCCAAAAGATATAAATACGACTTCAAGATGAGTTTGATTATTTAAATCAAGAAATGTTGGATATTTGCACTGGTCTATGATTAAAACCGACAATTTTTTTCCAAATCAAATTCAAAGATTAGATAGAATTTAGATTAAATATAGGGTCTTCAATTTTATATAAGGGCAAGCCCCCATACTTAATTTTATTTTAAGCAGCCGAAGTTATTTAAGAAAACTCTTGATTAAGGCTGTGGTTTTGCCCTCAAGAAATTTCTAAGTTTTAGGCTTCCATTATTGGACATTAGATTTTCAAATAAGAAAGGCTTGAAAATGAAACATTTATTAACAGAAGTCAAAAAGAGAAAAGGTAGGAGACATCGGAGATACCAAAGAAACATTAGTAACGTCTCAGACTATCTTATTGTTTGGTTTTGTTGCTTTTGAAGAAAATTTAATATTTCATGCTAATGTTTTATTAGAGTATTATAACTTACATTGCATGACATATAATCATGCAACAACCTAACAAAGAGGATTTACATCATAACTAGACAAAAAATTCGGAATCTTAAGATGAAATTCATCGAGAGAAGTGAGATTTTGGAACCCAAATCAAAGAAAAAGAAAGCACAAAATGCAATGGACTTAGAACCCTATCAAGAAAGGGCCACCATCTAAATCGCCTAATCACAAGTAAAACCATGCTTGATATGTTTTAATGATGTAAGATAGGGCAGGTTGTTATTTAATTAAGACTGTTTGGTCTTTTGACTTGATTACAAATCAAGTTGCCTAACTATGTATGGTATGTATAATGTCCTATGAAGTGAAATTCATAGTGTCCTATTGAATGTCATATTTCCATTTATTTCTAATATATTAAGATCATTAATTTAATACAATATGCCTAAGTTTTTTAAGGTCTACATCTACCTTTCTTAACATAAGTCTAATCCAAAACTTCTACTCTCCCAACCAGATCATCAGATGGATGATGTTTAAAGTGACCAAACCATCTAAGTCCACTCTCTCCAATCTTGTCTGCCACCGGAGCTACACAAACCCTATCATTAATATATTCATTTCGCATTTTGTCTATATGTGTCAAGCCATTCATCCATCTAAACGTTCTCATCCCACAAATTTGTTTTATGATTCTCTTTTAGAAGCCAACATTCTACACCGTAGAACATTAGTAGTCTCGTGACAATAATTTTTCCTTAAGTCTAAGCGATATTTTCTATCACACAATAGGTCGGATGCATTCCGTCACTTCAACCAACCAACTTGAAATCTACCAATCATATCCACACCTATATCATCATCACTTTGAATAAGAGACTCGAGAAATCTATAACATTTACACATTTTAATGATTTGATCACCCATTGTTACAACTCTATCACTAGACCTACTACTACTAAAATTAAATTTCATGTATTTAGTTCTTTATCTACTCAAACGAAGGCCTTTATACTTTAATGTCGAAGTCCATAATTTAAGTTTTTCTTAAACTCTTTCTCTAGGCTCATCAACAAGAAGGATATCATCCGCATAATGCATACATCAAAGTGCATTCTCCTATAAATGTCTAATAAGAGCATTCATAATTAAGTCTAAAATATATGGGCTTTAAGCTCAAACTTGATTTGTGATTTGAAAAACAAGATTCCAACATAAATTACTTGATGAGCTGATGTCAAACAGTACAGTGAAAGCATTTTCTATTATTCTTTGGCAGTCTTTGTGGGGAAACACTAGACTTGAACAGCTTTGGTGTACGGACATGACATTAAAATATTAATTAACGACCACATCGTACAAGTCTTTGTTTTTTTTTTCCGGAAAGTTGTACTTACTTTTAAGACATTATATATTTATATCTGTATAATCAAAAAGAAAATAATTTTATTATAAAAAATTACAACTTTCAAGAAATAGAGTAAAATATAGGTGAATAAATAAATGTGTAGATGCTATCTGATAATGTGTAGATGTTTTTATCATAATAATTTTAAAAAAATAATTCTATGTTTGTTTGTGTAATTTTCTAAATCTGTTGAATTTAGATTTGTCATGTGAAGTATGTCCAATGATAGGAGCGCTAGAAATCATGAGAGAGAGAGGTAGAGAGAGAGTGTGTCCGTGCATACAGACTTGCCCTGTAGGGGCAAATGGGGTATCTTCGAGCTTTATGACCTAATTTAAGTATTGAATGTGGTGGTTACAAAAGGGAACGAGAGAGAGTTCTCTCTATAGAAGATATACCTAACTATTAGAGTCAAAAAGCCCATAATACATACTATGATCCCCCTATATATAGGAGATAGAGGGACAAAATGTAAAATTATATGTTTGCCCCTGCTTTAATAGAGACATTACATGTTTTTATTTTATTTTGACGTGCTTGAACCTTTTTGTATTCACAACCATTTTCACCATCTTTTCCTATTTGTAACCAAATTCGACACTTTTTCATATGGACACTGGTTGACCTTCACTCCAAGAACTCAGTCTGTTTTGAGTGTAGTAGCCGGTTGGCCTTAGGGCAGCCGGTCAATTTAGTTGATTATCATTCCTTGGTGATCTCTTGAGATCTATGGGCGTTGATACTTATGAGATTGTTGGAGGTGCTACGTCTTTGTTCAGTCGTTCGTGTGAATGCATGTTCCAGTTAGCTTGGGTGGGTCCCTTTAATCGGCTCACTATTGGTCGGCTGGAGGTTTTCAGTCGGTCGGCTTCTTGAGAAATTGTAGTTTTTCATCAATGGGATCATGACTATACCTTTTGATCTAAACTATTATACTGTCTCAATATTCATGCAGATCATTTTTTTAGTGTACAAAACTCATTTAGCAATTAATGATGGTCACATTATTGTTTAAGATATAGTGTAGCTTTTAGATTTTGATAGGGTCGAAATTCTCCATCAGAAGAACCACAACTAAGGTTTAGGAGAATAAAACAACATCCTTTACAAGAAATGTGCACATAATTTGACAGTGCAAAGTGGAGTTAAGTTTTTATGATGTTATCATAGCATCAACTGATGTGATCATAATTTAAAGTTTAGCACTAGTTAGCAAACATTCTTTGGTTGAGTATAGTGCTATTGTTATTGTGTAAAGTTTTTGTTAGTCTCTAGTGTATTCTATATATATTGCATAGTGTGCTTGTTACATTTTTTGTTAATTAATATAATTATTTTAAAACTCCTATCAGTGTTGCAGCTTATCATCATCTTCCCTAAGAGGACGACTTAGCAATTCGAGAAAGCTATTAGGATCGGCCAGGACATTCGTCAATCTCTCATTTAAAGACTTCGTTCGATACTGGATATTCAGTCTTGTTGCCCAAGTATCGGGGATGGATCCTGTACTGGCAACATCTGACATTAGCTGAAAATACGTCATAGTCATGATACTAGTCAGAGAGAAGTCAACAATATAATCTTTCATGTCCTATTTTGACAATTTTATATTATTTTCTATCTCATGTATAAAAAAACGAACAAAAGAAAAGAAATGAGATCTCTCCTTTTCTCCCTTCTCATCTCTATTTTGTGAAGGGCTCCAATTTTTTTTTACTAAGAGCTCTCTCTTGCTTTCGCTCTCACTCGCTTATTCTTCCTCTCAAAAACTCTAAGAATTATAGAAATCAAGGAGAAGCCATCTTCCTCCAGTTGATCAAAGATTTGGAATTAACACTTTTGCCTAAGATTCCCCTCCATGAATCTCTTCCATCCCATCCTCTCCTTATAGCGCTCTTCTTACAACACCGAGTCTTTATGTTCTTTCGCCAAGTTGTATGTATTCAAGTACAATATCGGACGCTACATTCTATTCAGATTCAACAACTTTGATCATTGATATATGTATTTTTTCAATGATTTTCGTTAACTGTTGCATTTTAAATTATTTTTTTCTTATAAGAAATTATAAAAAAAAAATATTTATAAGAAAATGTGTACGGTGGTTTCGACAGGATCTATTTATTTCTACATACATGTATAAATTTTTTTTTTAGGAATTTTCTTTGTCCATGTATTTTTTTTTTATTTGTAATATGTTTTTCTTAGCAATTTATTAGTTTGTTTGATAAATTTAAAGTTATTGTCATCTCAATTTCATGGTAATCTTGTATTAAAAAATATGAGAAAATATTGAATAATTTAAAAACAAAGTAAAGTAAATGAAAGTTGTAGAAAAACATGAAAATAATTTTAATTAATTATAATTAAAAATAGATCATAATAAACTTAATAAAAATATTTGATAATAGTAATAGTAGTTAAATTTAATTATCCTAATTTCATTATATTAGTCATTTTATTGCTTCAATCCTCTTCTTTTTTGTTTCATTAAATTAAACTTTTGAATTTATTATGATTATTATGATTATTATTATTATTATTATTATTATTATTATTATTGGTATTATTATATTGAATATAAAAGAATATAAATATGAAAACATTTCAGGTATTATTATATAGATTGCATTTCAGGATGTACCCTTTTTTTTCCCTTCATTCATATATACTTTTTGCTGGATTTTACCTTTATTAGTTACTTTTTTTTTTAATATATTCATTTTTTTTCTATTATCTAGCACTACTTATTTATTGTTATTGGATCATTTATTTAATAGATTTTCATAAAAAATATTTCTAAATTAATAAAATTAAAAATTTTAAAAGGCAACAAAAATACATAATTTTTTAACTTCTTTGATGTATACAAGTTCATTTTAAAATTTTGACTAAAGCAAATATTTTAAAACTATACCGAACTAGAATAAATATATGTAAAAAAGATGTATAGTTTAATGAACATTTTTTTGTTAAAATATATGCTGATCATCAACTGATCTGGATAAGCTGGTTGACTGTTTGGTTTATGCGTTTGAAAAACAGCTGATTTGCAGCTGTTTCTGGATAAATGACCATTCTGCCCCTGATTTGGATAAGCTGTATAGCTGTTTGATATATGCGTTTGGAAAACATCTGATTTGCTGCTATTTCTGGATAAATGACCATTTATTTTTTTCCTTCAATTTTTTAATCAGCTTGATTAATCATTACGTAATTATGAAAATGGATGAAACTAGATCCTCGTGTAAAGTTCGTGAACGATTTTGTAGAGCTCATGAGTTTGATCCAAGATAGATAGCAATGATGAAGGCATTCATTTTCTTTTAAGATTCTCACTAAAATTGTCCAAATCACATGTGTTGAACTAATATCTTTATATTCCGCCAAAAAAAAAATAACAAGAACCAATATAAATGATATGCATAAATTTGGCTTGATTAGCCAACATCACTTAAAAAATCAAATTTTGTAGTAGGCCTCTTAAATGATGAAACCTTAACCCAACAATGTAAACTAATAAATTTAGATGATTTATATAACAATTAGGTATTAAGGAACGAATGTTGTGGTATGCATGCAAAATTTTCACAAGTAAATTGTAACTTTTCTTTACCCAACAAAACTTGGGTGTAATCAACAAACTATAATCACCTTTCACCAATGATTCTCTTGATTTCTAGTTCTTGCCAAACAGTATAATGTTAAATAATGAAATCATAAAAATCAAACAACCCATTTATCACCACCATCACACCCACAACCATTCACTTGCACATTAAAACAAATGAGAACAAGAACTTCTCTAAAACTAATTATGCTAGATAGAAGAATCAACTAATTGAAATTTGAGCAAATTACAAAACAAAATTTGTTTTTAGCAAATTGCTAATAACCACAAGCAACACTCCTCCCTTTCACATGAAAGTGGCAAAGCAATGGATGTCATTTTGCACCCACAATCACAAGAGAAAGTGGCCAAGCAATGCAGAGAAGGGATGGCATGGGATACGCAACATGCCCGTTCATCCAGTTTTCCAAATTCTAAATGTATATAACCTGAAATTTACATCAGATTTGTGTGGTACGTATGTAAACGTCCCTTTTTATAATTTTCTTCAAAGTAGGAGAGATTATCAGCAAAACTTTAAGGTATTGAACTCCACATGCAGAGAAGATTTGCACCAGGAAGTGATACACAAAGTTGATGAGAGGAGATAAGGGATTTACCTGGAAGGGGATAAATGACGAAGAGAGGAGCTGCTGGCCTCCTGGGATTAACGCCGAAGAAGCGGGGAGAGGAGCTTATTGCAGACGGAAGAAGCAGCGAGAGAGACGGAAGAAGCAGCTTATTGCGGGCGGAAGAAGCAGCGAGAGAGCTGAGCTTATTGCTGATGGAAGAAGCTGCGAGAGAGCGAAAGGAAGCAGGGAGCGGCTAGGGATCGCGAGGTAGGCAAAGAGCGAGGTAATTCACTACCGTTTATGTGAAGGGAAGCGGAAGTAATTCTAGGTTAAACGCAGCGAAGGAAACACTAACCGCAGGGGTAATACCGCGGGCCAGATTATGCCAAATTCGAAACCACATTTTTTAAAAAGCTGGCCGAACGTGCGAAACAAACACTACAGCGGCATTTTCAAAAACGCCACCGCAGTTTTAAGCTGCCCCAAACGGACCCTTAGGCTACGTTTGGGGCTGCTTTTTAGCTGTGATGCGGCAGGAAATCGCAGACAGCGGCGTTTGGGAAAAAACTTGGCTGTAGCTTTTCGGCTTATTTATGAAACCTGCGGGCTGCGGGTTCGACCGTCAAACCTGTGTTTCATTCACGTATAATCACTCGGTTGCCCTTGACCCTGCGTGCTTTGCTCAGCTCTTTGTGTTTGACCCTTCTACCCTAGCTTCTCCTTCTCTCCTCCCTATCGCGTTTCGATCTCGTGCTTGGTTCTACCCTTGCTCCTCCTCCTCGAACCAAACTGTTTTCGGCGGGTTTTGCTGGCATTTCCATTCTCCTACCTTCCTACCTTCTTTGTTCTAAGGCATTCTCCCATTGGTGATCTCTACCCTACACTACTGGAGTTAAAATTAGTTTATGGCTTGGAGATTTTTCATTTGTGGCTTGCTCCTTGCGATACATGGTTAGGTTTTTTGCATTTTCTGGTTTTTTTGTCGTGGCCTGTGCGACATTCTTGTGAGTTCATGGCCCATGCAATATCTTGCGGTCTCTGATTTTTCTGTCATAGCTTGGTTGTGTTGTGTTCCTCTATTTCTTTTTGGACACAATTACATACAGAGCACAAGAAACATTGTTGTTTACTATGGTGGCTTGCACATCCCCTCTATTTCATTTTTGATGCAATTACTAGAGAGCATAAGAAACATTGTTGTTTACAAATCAATTCCGATTAGTTTCTTAAATTATGAATTCAATGCATTTACTCGTGCAAGATCATCAGGCATGAATTTGATAAATGATGGTGCTTGATTTGTAATAGCATGTTTTAGGAATTTATCATGACTTTTGATATTTGAGAGAGAATTTGAAAGAGGGATGAAAGAGGGTGCTTGATTTGTAATAGCAATGTTTTGAGGTCTTATCATGATCTTTGATATTTGAGTGAGAATTTGAAAGATGGGTGAAAGAGGGTGCTTGATTTGTAATAGCAAAGTTTAGGGTGCCCTATATGTAATTGTCCACTCATTTTGTTGAGTCAATTGGAACAACCTCACTACTCTACTCGTTGGTTGGTCTTGTTGGTGGTTTGCCCTCTTTGTTGGAGGAAAGATATGCTATGTTGGCGGTGAAGTTTGTAGTGGTGGTGTGGTTGATGATTTTTTCTTACCACGGTGTTGTGTGATGTTGGTAGTGGTGTTATGCCATGGTGGTGTGTGTTGATACTGAGGGTAGTGTTATTGGTGGTGTGTGTTGATGCTGAGGGCGGCGCTGTTAGTGGTGTTGTTCGTGTTTGTGGTACTACTAGTGGTATTGTTGATTGTGTCTGTAGATGTGAGATGGGGTTCTTTAGTCCCATGGTGATGGTGCTCTCGGTGGTGTCTGTAGATGATGTGGGTGGTTCCTCAATGTCATGGCAGTGGTGCTCTCGGTGGTGTGTGTAGTTGTTGAGGGTGGTGTTGTTAGTGTCATGGTTGTGGTTCCCTTGGTGGTGTGTTTAGATGCTGGAGGTGGTTTTTCAGTGTCATGGAGGTGGTGCGTGACATCAAGATTGTGTCAGATCATATTATATTTCTCAAGAACTGACAGTTATAACCGTTGATTACTATGACATGACTGTCGATTTTTAACCTAAAAATTTGACAATATGGTTTGCCGGTGAATTCTGCCAGTCGTTTTATAATTCACAAAGAACCGACGGAACACAACCGTCGGTGACTCCTCGCAAACTATGGGAAACATTTTTTACTATATAATTACATCCTTTAGAGCCGCCAAGCCGTCAGAAATTAGACTTCCCATACACCGTCGAAAATGAGCTCTATTTTTCGATGCACATAAAGTCATTGATTATTCTGCTGATTATAGTTGTTTTTCTCGTAGTGAACATAGACGTGGTGCAACACCGGTATTTGACACATGTATTATTGAAATTTATAACATAGATATGTGTTGGGCATAGAATTATAATATTTATACCATAAAAGTTAAAAATAATGCATAATAATAATAATACTAATAATAATATTTAAAACAATAAAGAGGAAATGATAAGTCATTAAACTCTAACATTAACTTTTAAAAGCTGAAAGTTCCATACTTTATGAGACAGACAAAAAAAATGAACTATCTAATACAGTATCAAGTTCTAATTAGAGCAAATTGAAATTTACCTTGGTTGAAGATATGAGCTGAGCAATATGATGCAATGTTAATTTTGCTTCATGCATCCTCATAAATAGTATCAACAACACTTAAAGAATCAAGTTGAGTGAAAGTTACTAGTTACCATTCAAATTCTTGTGGCTGTCATGTCTATCATTATAGATCCATTATTTCAACAATTAAGATAATTGGAAATAGATGGATTCCATCATGATGGTTGTGTTCCTCTCTATTTGTAATATGTTTTGGAGGTATGGATGAAATCTTATTATTTTTTAAATAACTATTTATTTGATGATAAAAAGAATTTCTCCAATCTAAACAATGCTTTAAAAATGGCCACACATCATTCTTTTCCAACTTGTCTTGTATAGCCTCCTTTAATCTCCCAATATAGAAGGCCAAAAATTATTGGTTAGAAGACGTAAGAAGGTAGAAAAATGATTACACGAAAGTTGTTGTCATCCAACCCATTTTTTTTATCAATTTTCTTCCCTCTCCTTTACGTGATTGACTCAATTGTTGCCACCGAGCCCCTGCTCCACCTTTCAATCTACAAGCGATATAACACTTGTATTTTGTATCGACATTCAGAGAAGACTACCATGGGCGGCTCCCAATTCAAATAATCTTCTATATTAAGTTGGTTATCAAATTAAGGAATATCAATCTTTACCTTACAATCGCTGTAAAAATGGTTCTACACAGTCGAATGTGATTGGGAATTTCTTCGAGTGGCACGGCTGTCCACCCATCATTCGAGACTCAACTACGACACGTGCAAAATGTCCCAACTATGATCATCGTCGTGTACCGAAGTTATGCTGTGTTATCGTATGGCTCATATATCATATTGGGACAGACGCTGGATCGAAGCGGAGCGGAGCGGAGCGGAAGAATCTGTCCAAATTGGGAAGTTACGTTGCGGGGCAAAGTCCCGCGGTATGGTACATGAGTAATGTTGTAATTACATGTTGTGCCTAGGTTTACTACTGGGATTATAAATAGGCATGTTAGTAACCTCAGGAGATATCCCTGAATTCTGTAAACCCTTTTCTGATTATTGAAAGGAACTCACCGCTCTGCTCCCGAGGACGTAGGCATATTTGCCGAACCTCGTTAAATCTCTGTGTTCTTCTGTATTTGTGTCGATTGCTGTTTTCTTCGCCCTAATTTTCTCAACAAGTGGTATCAGAGCTAAGGTTCGAGGGCAAGGAAGAAATTTCGTCGGCGCGAGGAAGAAGATTTGGCCGCTAACCAGAGAAGTTCCGCGAAGGAAGTTTTGCCAACAGGCGAGATTTGGGAACCGCGGATCTTGCAGGACGCAAGTTTTCGCGTGAAGGGGTTTTTGGATCGGGGATCTTTCGCGACGCAGGAGAAAGGGAGTTTCGGGCAGGCGGACCAGAGAGGAAGATTTTTCGGTGGAGGCTTGCGACAGGTAGAAGCAGCGAAAAGCGATGGCTTCTGCGACAGGCCCAAGGATCGCGAAGGAGGCTTGCCTGAGGCGGAGCGTTGGCGGGTTCAGCCCGCCCCGCCCTTCCCCGCCATTCCCGCGCTCAAAGGGGAGCTCGGCACTGACCGCGAAAGGAAAGGAGCGGAGGCCAGGAACGGAAAGGAGCGGAGGAGGAATCAAGGAATCAAAATATTCCCTATATTTGGCTCCGCAGGAATATTCCCTCATATTTCTTTCCAAAAATTTTATCAAGCTGTGCGGGGAAGGAAAGGAAGGATTCCCTCAGAAATTTCTTCCGAAATTGCTTTGCTGGACATCTGGAATCGGAATGGAATAAAGGGCAAATTGGCTTAAATGTGCGGCGGCGTTTTTGAAAACGCCGCCGCAGCGTTTGGAAATCACGTTTCCCATGCGTTTTTTAGAACGGCTTTTTGAATTTGTGTTAAACGCGGATCGCGGGTATATCCCCGCGATCCGCGTTTTAGCTCCACATTTTACCTTCGGCTACCCTCAACCCCGCAGCCGCCCTTGCATTCGGTCCTCCACGGGTATATCGCAAGCTCGATCTCGCCTCCGTCGCTCCTCCACAGGTAACAAAACAATCGCGTTCTTTCCCCTATTTCGCCGAGAGATCTGAGATTGGGAAGAAATTTCAGTAGATCCAGTTTCACAACACTCGCAATCTTGCCTCCCTTCCGGATTCTGGTTTTTCTTGCTCGTTCTCTCGGTTATGTTGGTCGATTTCGCGGTGTTCTTGGTCGATCTTAGATTTTGTGGGTTGCTTGATACTCTTGCTGATTTGCTCGACATTCCTGTTGGTTGCTCGACAGCTTGCCTTTTGTTTAAAAAAAATTTCTGCTCGGGTTTGCTCGTTATTCTTCTCTTATGCTCAAAGATGTTGCTTCGTTGCACTCCTTCTTTATGGTTTGTTTACACTTTAGCTTTGCTTGATGTTAGAAAGTGGTGAGCACAGTGTAGGTTGGAGGTAATGCAACTGCTAATCTATTGCAGAAATCTTGAGGTTGCTCTTTTTTAGTTGAAAGAATTGTTTTATGATCTTTTGATCAGTTAGGATTGGTAAATCCTACTTGTTTCTTGTCGTGCGAAGTGCTGAGTTAGCTAAACCTAGATCTACTGTGATAAAAATATAGTCCCGCTGTTTCTGTGATATGTTTGAAGCAGCAAGGCAGTACCCTTCTTCATTCTTCCTCCAACCCTCTCTTCGAGCAGTGCATATTCACAGCATACGGTTTGTTTTTACCGTTTTATGTTCATACGGACTCCATGCTATACAAAGTTAGTGATTCTTTTGGGTTATTTGTTGAGGATTGATGATATTGATGCAATGTTTTCTCCCTGTCATTTCATTCTTTGAGGGTATTTGTTCAGGGTGGTTTTAAAGAAAGCTCTAGATGCATTGGAATATGTTGTTCATATCCGGTACTATGCATGCCTTCATGGTCTTCAATTTACTGAATTGATTTCTCTTATCATACTTAGATCGAGATTAGTTGTACTTAAGCATGAGGCGATGATGGAGTTCACAACATGCAACCATGAAAAGGCTGTAGATTGATATACAAATACAGCAAGGAAAAAAAATAACATTTTGGATCTCAATTGGATGGTTCTATGAGAATGAAATCCATTTCCATCCTTGCAATCTTTTTTTCTTGAAAATTTAATTTATTTTTCTTACATATTAGCTGCCAATTATCATTACTTCAATCGAAGTAGCGAGCAATGTGTTGTTCATAGCCGGTAATATCTACTAATTTGGTATTTCATTGTTGGTAAATGTATTTGGTATTTGATTCTTGGTAAATGTATTACATGCTAATTTTGAGTATCTCTGACGTAAGGCTAATTTATCTTACGTGATGCCACAATAGAAGCATGCAAGTAGAAGGTAGACAGTGATGCAAAATTAACCTTATGTTGAATATTGATTTGTATTTTAGAATTATAGCTTCCACGTTATGTTTATGCAAATACTTTGCACTGGTTGCATGAATATTCTATTACCATGTTTACTACAGTGGAGGTGTTACTATTATGTAACTCAGTTTGTTTGGCTTCGCTGACACCCCTGTATTTAAATTTGCTCTGGTTAAATGATATGACAGTAACAGATGAGTAAATCTAAAGACTCTGGTTCATCCGCTATGTGGGATAGAGAGGCTACGAATATTTTTTGTAACCTATGCGTGAGGGAAGTCGAATTGGGAAATCGGCCCACAACTTTTTTTAATAAAGAAGGTTGGCATAATATCACTAGTAAATTCAAAGAAATAACAGGAAGAGATTATGATAGGATGAAACTAAAGAACAAATGGGATCAATTAAAGAAGGAGTGGAAGCTTTGGAAGGAGCTGAAAAGGGGATCAACTGGATTGGGATGGGATCCGGTCAAACGGACAATTGATGCACCTGAGGAATGGTGGGCAGAAAAATTAGCGGTATGAACATCACTATTTCAATTAAATTTTACAGACATATGTTTGGAATTTTGATTTAGATTGTTCTTTTTTATTTTCAGGTTGTGCCCGTGGCAAAAAAATTCAAATTTAATGGAATTGAACCAGCCTTGGAGGAGAAATTGGATGGCATGTTTACTGGTGTTGTAGCAACAGGAACTCATTTTTCCACCCCTAATGAGCAGGGTGTTGCAAACCTAGCTGAGGATATAGAAACCGAGCATATAGGTGATTCAGGAGAAGG
>NW_018164953.1:110454-121777 GCF_001263595.1 Phalaenopsis equestris | reverse complement strand
CGGATCAGCTGGTCATCAGCAGATTATCAGGATAAGCTGCTTATCAGCAGAAGCTGGATAAGCTGCAGCTGCCCCAAACAGACCCTGAATTTCCTTTGCTACAGGAAGCGGAAGTGAAAGAGAAGGAAAGTTGCATTTTTTTTTTCTATTCGCCTGGCCCGTGGAAATGAAGAAAAATTAAAGGAAAATTTTTTAATTAAATTACTTTAAATCAAATTAAGTAAATTTAATTAAAGATTTTCTTTGCTGAATAAAGAGAGGAAATAAAGGAAATATTTATTTCTTTTCTTGGAGGCGGAGAGGAAATTTTTTTCTTATTTTAACTTTTTTTTTTAAAAAAAAAAGAGGTTCTAAGCAATAAATTTTTGCAGAGAAATTTTTTGCAGAAAGTTTCGTTGCAGGTTTAATTTTCAGATGGTTTTTTCTGGTGCAAAATTCGAGGTGGTGAAGTTCGACGGAACTGGTAAATTCGGATTGTGACAAACCAGGGTGAAAGAACTGTTGGCGCAACAGAGAATCTTGAAAGCTCTGCGGGCAGCAAAACCAGATGCTATGAAAGATGAAGATTGGAAAGAATTGCAACAGCGGGCGGCAGCGACGATACGCCTATGTCTGGAAGATGAGGTTATGTATCACGTGATGAATTTAAAATCTCCATGAGAAGTTTGGAAGAAATTGGAAACTCAGTTTATGACAAAATCTCTGACGAACAAGTTGTATCTGAAGCAAAAGTTATATGGGTTGAAGATGCAAGAAGGTTCTGATCTAGCGTAGCACGTGAATGTCTTCGATCAAATAATCACTGATTTATCATGGCTTGATGTGAGTATTGAGGATGAAGATCGAGCGATGATTTTGTTATGTTCATTGCCCTCTTCCTATGAACATCTGGTGACTACTCTGACATATGGGAAAGAAACTATCAAAGTAGATGAGATTACTGCAGCGTTGTTGGCTCACAACTAGCGGAAGCAGAATGCAGGGGGAAGCTCTCACGGTGACAATTTATATGTGAAGAGTAAGCAGGATCGTGGAAGGAAGAAAGAGAAGGAGGGATCTGGAAGGCGAAATTCCAGATCAAAGTCTATAGGCGAAATTTCAGATCAAAGTATATAGGCAAAAAGGAAATTCATTGCTACAAGTGCAAGGAGTCAGGTCATATGAAGTGAGATTGTCCAAAGCTGAAGAAGCATACTAGTGAGAAATGTGATACTTCATCAAAGTCTGTAAATGTGGTGCAGAATGATAGTTCAGATTGCAGTGATGGCGATATGCTCTCAGTTTCATCAACTCAGTTCACGGATGCATGAATTCTTGATTTCTTATCACATAACACCTAACAGAGAGTGGTTTACTTCATACAGGTCAACTAATTCTGGCTCAGTCTATTTGGGCGATGATAGATGCTGCAATATAGTTGATATTGAAGAAGTCAGAATTCAGATGTATGATGGTACTGTTAGAACGTTATGTGATGTCAAACATATTCCAGATCTGAAGAAGAATCTGATTTCTTTGGGCACTCTTCACAGAAATGATTTTATTCCTAAGGCTGATGAGGATAGGGAAACCATCAGAATTTTTAAGGGTGCACTGACGATGATGAAAGGAAAGTTGACTGCAGGTAATATCTACAGACTGTTAGGGAGTACAATTGTAGGTGGAGTTCATTCTGTTGAGTCAGATAATGACAGTACAAAGCTATGACATATGCGTCTGGGTCATCTCAGTGAACGTGGGATGGCCGAATTACATAGAAGAAATCTGTTGCATGGAGTTAAAAGCCGCAAAATCGATCTTTGTAAGTTATGTATTTTTGGAAAACATACTAGAGTCAGTTTTATGACAGTCAGTTTTATGACTGGAGGAATTCTTGATTATGTGCATTCTGATGTATGGGGCCCTACTAGTCTTGATTATGTGCATGGCCCTACTAGGGAGCCTACTAGGGAGTTGTCATTGGGAGGATCTCAATATTTCGTTACCTTTATTGATGATTTCTCTAGGAAAGTTTGGGTGTGTTTCTTGAAACAGAAATCTGAGGTCTTCTCTAAATTTAAGCTGTGGAAAGCTGAGGTGGAGAACCAAACTGGTAGAAAGATCAAGTATTTGATATCTGATAATGGCACAGAGTACACAGATTCGCAGTTTCAGAAGTTCTGTGAGGAGCATGGGATTCAGAGGCATTTTTCAGTGCGGAAGACACCACAGCAGAATGGTGTGGCAGAAAGGATGAACAAGTCCTTAACTGAAAGGGCAAGGTGCTTAAGACTGAATGCAGGGCTTCCTAAGAGTTTCTAGGCAGAGGCTGTGAATATGGCATGCTATCTCATCAATAGATCACCTCGAGCATCATTGGGTGGCAAGGTCGCAGAAGAGGCATGGACAGGTAATCCAGTTAAATTTGATCATTGAAGGATTTTTAGATGTCCTGCTTATGTGCATGTACTTGGAGATGAAAGATCCAAACTTGATGCAAAATCCAAGAAGTGCATCTTTCTGGGCTACAAGAAATGTGTAAAAGGATATAAGTTTTGGGATCCAATTGCAAAGAAGACGGTGATCAGCAGAGATGCAGTTTTTGATGAGCAGTTTATGTTACAGCAGAATCAAGACAAGGTGTCAGGGAACAGTTCCAGTTCAGATGCAGTGCAGATGGATTTAGAAAAACAACCAGTAGTTTTTGAGAGAGGTGAAAGTTCAAATCCAACACCTGGTGATTCTATTCCAGATGATCTGCAGAATTACAATCTAGCCAGAGATAGACAGAGACGCACCAATGTAAGGCCTCCTAGCAGTTGGGTTATGAAGACTTAGTCTCATGTGCACTTCTCATCAACAACGATGATCCAGCCACTTTTCAAGGAGCTATCACTAGCCAGGAGAAAGAAAAATGGATGGGTGCAATGGTTGAGGAGATGGAGTCTTTGCAGAAAAACCACACTTAGAAGCTAGTTCAGCTTCCAGAGGGAAAGAAGACCATTGGGTGCAAATGGGTCTACAAAAGGAAACCAACGGTATCAGAAAAAGAAGGGGAAAAGTTCAAGGCTCGACTGGTTGCAAAGGGATTTTCGCAGCAGAAGGGGATAGATTATGATGAAATATTTTCTCCTGTGGTCAGACATTCTTCAATCAGGGCAGTGCTTGCATTAGTAGCTATTTGGGATTTACATTTAGAGCAGATGGATGTTAAAACTGCTTTCTTGCATGGTGATTTGGATGAGCAGATTTACATGGAGCAACCAGAAGGGTTCACTCAACCTGGACAAGAGCATCTGGTTTGCAGGTTAAAGAAATCGCTGTATGGGTTGAAACAATCTCCAAGACAATGGTACAAGCGGTTTGACTCCTACATGATGCAGATTGGCTACAGGCGATGTGAGTATGATTGTTGTGTTTATATGAAGAGCCTTGATGATGGTTCTTTTAATTTTTTGCTACTGTATGTTGACGATATATTGATTACTGCAAAAAATATGAATGATGTCTGTGGTTTGAAAGCTTTATTTATACGGGGGCTCAAACTTTACCTCAACATTTCTAAATGTGAATTTGCTATCATTAGCTCAACGGGCATCCATATTGATCAACAGAAAGTGCCAACTATTGAGTTTGGGCACACAAAATTTTGCTAGAGATTAATTTCAAGGTTTAGTATTTTGATTGCACCAATAACCAATTGCCTAAAACTTACAAACTTTATATGGACTAAATAACAACAACATTGACCTCAGGCCCTGTCCTTGTTATTACACGATTTGATAAACTATTTTTGGTTGAAACGAATACCTCCACTACCGAAATTGACGTTGAATTCTCCCAAGACAACAGGCTAGTTGAGTTACTTCATTGAAAAGTTTAGCATCCCTAATCAAAAAATTGCATTTGGATAGATTGTTGCACATTCTTGCAGTGACAAATCCTTAGCTCAGCTGTAATCTTCTTTTGTACTTGGTAGCTTAAAAAGGATATTGTTCAATTTGTAGTATGTTGTCCAATTTGTCAGGTTAGCGAAGGCACTACTTGAAATGTTGGTGTAAAATTTACTTCCAGTGCCCAATTCAATTTGGGAGTACATCAGTTTGGCCTTCATTCCAAACCTCTCAAGGACCAAATGAGATGTTTATTGTATCATGGTAGTAGTTTGCCATTTTTTCAAGATAGAAATATTTCCATGCCGTCAATATTCCACGCCATTTTTCTGTGAAATAGTATGCTTACATGGCATCCTCCATTAAATTCATTAGTTTCTTTTAGAGAGAAGTATGGAAAAGATCATATATAAATCTCCATCACAGCTATGTATATCATCGAAGATAGACGGACAAATTGAAGTGGTCAATCGTACTGCTAATATGTTAAAAAGCCCGATAGGAGACCATTCGACACATTGGAGCAAAATCCTCAGTCAAGCTTGTAATGCCATTTGTTATGGTATGGCTCATATACCATATCGGGACAGACGCTGGAGCAGAGCGGAGTGGAAGAATCTGTCCAAATTGGGAAGTTACGTGGGTTGGGGTGCGAGGGCAAAACCCCGCGGTATGGTACAGGGGTAATGTTGTAATTACATGTTGTGCCTAGGTTTACTCCTGGGGTTATAAATAGGCATGTTAGTAACCCCAGGAGGTATCCCTGAATTCTGTTAACCCTTTTCTGATCATTGAAAGGAACTCGCCGCTCTGCTCCCGATGCTCCCGACTGCTCCCGATGACGTAAGCATCTTTGTCGAACCTCGTTAAATCTCTGTGTTCTTCTGGATTTGTGTCGATTGCTGTTTTCTTCGTCCTATTTTTCTCAACATGCTGCTGTCGGCGGCCATAGTTGTCTCTGATATCAAATTGGTATAGAGCCTGATAGATCAAAAGCAAAACCAAGAACAAATAACTATATCATGTAAAATAATATATTTTGGTGGTAAGCATTAAAAAATAAAATTCCTCAGCGTAAGCACTAACAGAGCGATATTCTTGAGCGCTTCTCTAAGCTTGCACATGCAATATTTCTTCATAACCGGAAGTCAATAAATGATTACATAGATGTTACTTCATCTGAACCCAACTTTTGAAGGGTTTTCTTCCCTCTCCCACGAGAATGAATCAATTGCTGCCACAATGCCCTCGCTAAACCTTTCAATCTAACATGCGACGTAACAACACACTTGTTTTTCTATATCAACATCCATATATTCAAAGAAGGCCACCACGGTCGGCTTCCAATCCAATAAATAATGTTCAATTTTGTTGAAATTCAGAATAATACGTAATAAAGTGAAATACTTTGTTTGATATGAATGGGGGTATAAATAACCCTTACAAAAATCTTATAATAAAAAAAATAAAAAAATAAAAATAATATGAAAGGAAAAATATATCACATGATATCTCCAATAATTAATTCATATTAATTATTAGGAGATATAAGAAATAACATAAAATAGGAAAACAAATAATTCATAGTTCAATAAAATAGGCAAGGAAATATCTCCTTATATTAAGAAAATAATTTATTCTTTGTAACTTCTTATAAGAATAAATTATTTCTTATTATAATTCTTAACACTCCCCCTCAAATTTGGAATGTATGTTAATAATTCCTAACTTGTTGAGTAGTTAGAAAAATTGATCGTTTGGATTATCGAATTTGCTAGAATCAGGCTAGGCTGAATTTTGAGTTTTGTCTCCCATATGTTTCGGCCTATCGGGCTTCAACACCATAGGGCTTCGATTTTTTCTGGCTTCGGCACTCTGAGGCATCGACACTCTCAGGTTTCGGCACTCTTAGGCTTCGACATTCTAGAGGTTCGACATTTTCAGGGTTCGACATTTTCAGGGTTCGACACTAAGGCTTGGGCACTCTCAGACTTCGGCACTCTCAGGCTTCGACATTTTCAGGCTTCGATGAATTTGCTTGATTCAGGCTTGACTGAATTTTGAGTTTTGCAAGACAACCTACAAAAAAACTGATTTTTAGTTGACAACGGTTGTCGTTGGCTGCAGAGAAAACATGTAATTCACACCTAGTAAATTCTGCTGACAGAGAAAGCAGCAGAAGAAAGGGCAGCTGGAAACAAAGCTCCCCTTGATGCTTTAGTAGGGAAGAAAAAAAATATTGCATGAGAAATGACCGGCTGAAAACGCAGCTCCCCCTGACACTTTGACAGGGAAGAAAAAAATACTGCAAGAGAAATGACCAGCTGGAAATGCAACTCCCTTGAAGCTTGGGCAAGGAAGAAAAAAATGCTGCAGGAGAAATGACCGGCCGGAAATGCAGCTTCCCCTGACGCTTTGGCAGGGAAGAAAGATATTGCAGGAGCCCTGATGCTTTGACAGGGAAGAAAAGAATACTGCAGGAGGAAGGGCCGATGATGGATTTTTCCAGCATTGTTCGATCCACGACAGCGATATTTTCGGCGGGATGATGATGAGGCGGGTGGCGGCATCACTGGTGTCGCCCTGGCTGGAGCCCCACCGCTGGTGCAGGCATTTGTTAGATTAAGCAATGTTATGTTGGTTTTTTTTTTTTTTTAATGGTTTGTGGTGATGTTAAAAAACCACAATTTACACCCCAAAAAAAAATAGGAGTCGTGTATAGAAGTGAAGTATGATCCCCCAACTTTCTGAAAGACCTCGGAGAAGGAGAATCCTCCAAAACACCAGCCCGTGCATTTCTAGGCGATGACAGTGGCAACAAGCTTCTAGTCGGATCTGAAAAAGTTAGGAGTGTGATGCAGATGGTTCCTCCCCATCATCGGTTGCGGTATGCTGACTGAAGGAGTCTCTGATCGCAATCTAGCTTGCAAGGCATTAGCTGTATTGGTAGGCGGAGGCTTGACGACTATGCTGCTGAGGATGATGCCGATGTGCAGACCCAGAGACGGCGATAGGGGATACGCCTCTTGTTCTCTGGTTCAGACTCCGAGGCAGCATCGAGATCGACCTATGGGAGCGCATCTTTGTGATACTTTCCATGGCTTTTGTAAACTAACGAGGTGGCGGGGAATTAGGGATTTGAAGAACAAGAAAAAGTCGTCGTTTCAAATATCAAGATGAGTGTCCCTCCCTTCCTGCACAGATGATGGCAGGAAGGGAGTCCGACACATCTCAAAGGAGGACCGGTGAATAGGGTACGAAACCTCGCTCTAATACCATGTTGAAATTCAAAATAATGCGAAATAAAGTGGAATACTTCATATTGTTTCATTGATATAAACGAGAGAATAAATAACCCTTATAAGAATCTTATAATAGAAAAAAAAATGATATGAAAGGAAAGATATATCACCTGATATCTCCAATAATTAATTCATATTAATTATTAGATAATTAATATAGGAAATAACATAAAATAGGAAAACAAATAATTCCTAATTCAACAAAATAGGCAAGGAAATATCTCCTTATATTAAGAAAATAATTTATTCTTCGTAACTTCTTATAAGAATAAATTATTTCTTATTATAATTCTTAACATAAGGAGATATAATTCTCAATTTGAAGATCGTTACCTAAGTAAGGAATAATAAGCTTTACCTTACAGTCGTTGTAAAAACAATCTGTACCTGGTCAAATGCGATCGGGGCTTTCTTAGAGTAGCTCGGCTTTATCAGATTCAAAATCTTAGAAGTGAGATTGTAGATGGTGGCAAAATAATTATTATCTATTTGATGACATAAATGAATTCATATGATGAATTTTCGAACAAGATTAAGACCCCCATCTATCTCACTCTTGGCATCAATATTTTATTGCACACCAAACTAATACAAACTAATTATAGTATTAGAAACTGATAAATGTCCAAATAATGTCTTTAATCATGTTTTCTTAAATTAATCAAAATATAGTGGGCCAGCCTCAATAAATGGCTGAAAAATGCTTTTCACGTTTTGGAGATAATAAATTAATTATTGCCCATGAGTTGGTGAGAGTCGTCTTATTCTGAAGATTTCAGAAAAAAATATGGACCAATTAGGTATACAGGACTCCAAATATTGATGTTTACAAATCAAACTCTTCTTTCATTTTGTTAGGTATGGCTCATATACTACATGAAGGACAGATGCTAGAGCAGAACAAAGCGAGCGGAGCGGAAGAATCTATCCAATCGGTGGAGTTTGGTTATGTGTGTTGAGGGTGCGGGGGAATTGCCCCCGCAGTACGGTACATGGGTAATTTTGTAATTACACATTGTCCTCTAAGATTATATATATATATATATATTGTGTCATGTTTGTAATCTTAGGAATAATTTTGTAATCTTTTTCTGAAATTGAAATTGGAATTGAAATAAAGTCGCCGCTCTGCTCCCGAGGACATATGCATCTTTGCCGAACCTCGTTAAATCTTTGTGTTCTTCTTCTGAATTTGTGTTTCTTTGCCCTAAATTCTTCAACACAGTTAAATATTAAAACTCATGCTAAAATTTCTACTAATATTTTATATTTTTAATTAAATTCTGAATGATTTAATTGTGACACTCATAAAAAATAACTACAATATTTGGCATGTATACAGGCTATAAATTAGGATTGAAACAAATTACTTACGGTGTAGCATCGCAATCTTTTCTATTTATCAAAATTGCATTTAATTGCTTTTTCAAAAAGTTATAGCTGAAAGTTGTGTTTTGCCGCCAGCTGTGCAACGACATTTTCAAAAAATAATTTTAATAAATAATTTGTTATACCCACCACATTTTTTTGAAACTTCACAACCCCTTCTCCAAACAACTACTATTTTTCAAAACAGAGCCTAAGCCATTCAATAAAACCCACTTCCACATTCCCCCTCCTACATTTCCTTCTTACATTTCCCCTCCAAATTTTCTTCAATGAGAAGAATGAGTTGTCCCCATTCACTTACAAATCTGCAGATCTCTGCTTATTCTGTAAATAGCCGTTACTTTCTCCCGTTTAGAAAACATCATAATGCTCAATATTTCTCATCATCTCCATTCCCCCGTCTTTACAACAAGTGTTATTCTGTTGCTTCGATCTCATCCACTCCCATCCGAAGAACAACAAACTATCAGCCGAGCCCATGGGATGACAGCCAAATACAGTCTCTGAACATTACTTCTTTCACTGTAACATACATATATATTTGCATTGTTTCTCTTATCTAATCTATATCTATACATTTTTTGGATCATATATGTATATATGTTTATGTACAGGGAGATGTGCATGTAAAGAGAAGAGAGGAGCTGAAGGAGGAAGTGAAGTGGCTTATTAAGGAGAAGGGATTTGCTGATCAGCTGGAGCTTTTTGATTTACTGCAAAAGCTTGGAGTGGCCTATCATTTTGAAGAGGAGATCAAAGATTCGTTACATTTGATGAGAACCTTGGAAGAAGAGTTAAGAATGACCATGGATGCTTATGTCATGGCTCTGTATTTTAGGCTTTCAAGGGAGCATGGCCTTGTGGCCTCCAAAGGTTATGGAAATTTTCTAATTAATTTATTAAGTGTGATCTTCTACTTAATTAATTTGTTTAGTGCGCGTGATGTGTGTGTGATCTTCTTCACTAAGTGTTTTTATCAATGAATAATGTACAAACTCTGGTTGTTCGGATGCCAGCGTGAATCGCACTTATGCTATCGTGCATTCGGTGTAGTGCGATCCACGCGGTCGTCCGAAGATATTTTTTTGAACATTATTTGTATCTATTTATGGAGCCTATAATATGCGACAAAGAGAAAATTTCAACGCATAAAATTGAATCTCATGAAAATGTAAAAACCCCTACCTAACAAAGGCGCAATGAGGGAAGGGCTTTAACCACACAAATCAATTAAGCAAACTTACATACAGACATGGATACATGCTTGATAAATTTGCAAACTATAAATGGTTTAATTATCTTAAAAAACCTTTGCCTTGTAATAGCAAATTAATTTATTACTGCTAAAATTGTTATTCCGGAACAGATTTGTTGGTTCAATGCTACAAAGATAAGAATGGGTCCTACAAGCCTTCTGTACTCCATGATACCAAAGGAATATTAAGCCTCTATGAGGCTTCATTTCTTGCTATGGATGGGGAAGATGAGCTAGATGAACTAAAGGAGTTTACTCTGAAACAACTAAGATATCTAAAGACATCAAATTCTTCAACAAATCCAAAGCTTTCAGAGTACATAGCCAAAGCCTTGGAGCTTCCTCTCCACCATAGAATTCCAAAGCTTCAAGCTCCAATTTTCATCCGGCTAGCTCGCGACATAGAAGAAGTTAATCCGGACCCAATTGTAATAGAATTCGCTCAACTCGACTTCAACATGACTCAAAGCATCTACATCAGAGAGCTCAAGGAGATTACATCGTATGTATAGCTTGTTAATTTCCTTATATATGTATATATGCAAGAATGTGTCACGTACTTAGATCAGTTGGTCGTGCATCTGCTTGTCAGTTGTAAGTCTCTCTGGTCTGGGGTTCGATTCCTCCCGAGTGTAGAGTGTGGTACTCGAATTCTTAGACGCATGAGGGATGACCGAGGCTCGTATAATAGCATCCGGACATTCCTTTTGGAATATATATATGCAAGGACGATTAAATAATATATTGTTATGATGTCTTAGTTGGTGGACAAAAATAAGTAGTGCAACTGGTGGTAAAGTAACTTTTGCAAGAGAATGGCCTGTGGAGAGCTACTTCTTGGCAGTGGGTTTGGCCATGGAACCACAGTTCTCAACACTCAGAATAGAAGTTGCTAAAGCAATATGCTTTATAAATGTTATAGATGATATCTATGACATTTATGGTTCGTTGGATGAGCTTCAGCTCTTCACTGATGCCGTTGAAAGGTACATAACAAAGAAAATTTTCTGAATTGCAACTAATTTGTATATTTGCATTAATTAAATAATATACAATTGATTTTATACACCATTGATTCCACAGGTGGGAATTTGCTGCTGTTAGAGCACTTCCTGAATATATAAAGATATGTTTTTCAGAACTATTCAACATGGTAAATAGTGTGGCATGCAAAATCATGGAGGAGAGGGGGTTGGATGTTCTTCCATACCTTAAAAGAGCGGTAATGTAATTAAAACCTTTAAATGAAGCAGAAATTCTTTTCAAATTATAATATTGCCTAAAATGCTTGAAAATATCAGTGGTTAGATTTATGTAAAGCTTATATGTTGGAGGCAAGATGGTATTACACTGAGTATCGCCCAACATTTGAAGAATATTTAGATAATGCATGGATTTCAGTTTCAGCCCCTTTGATCTCAGTTATAGCGCTTTGTTTAAGTGAAAACTTAACGAAGGTATCACTCGAAAGCTTTGAGTTTTATCCGAGCATTGTTCGACGATCT
>NW_018164953.1:104405-109506 GCF_001263595.1 Phalaenopsis equestris | reverse complement strand
ATGGGATCAAATTTAGGTTATATTAGTCATTTCTTAGAATTATCATCACTAAAATGTTATTTGAATATTAGTTTACAAAATTAGGTAGTTATTTTATTTAAAAATTAAATTTTAAACATTTTGTATCAACCTTCTTTTTTGCTCTGACATATGAACTTTATATCGAGTATGTTATCTTCCAATATTGGTGGGTAGTTGACAACGACTTTATATATGCTTAAAAATACAAGAATTTAATATTGCTGCTAGAAGGTTTAATTCTTCGACAACAGTACCAAAATCTTGATAACGGTTATATATTTGATAAAGATGTATATATAAAATATTCAATAATGGTAAAATCACACTTATCAACGCAAATATACGTATCGCTAAAGTAATACAGGGCTCTAATGAAGTGCTAGATATCGAACTCACAGGGAGTAATATTAGAGACTACGAACTAGGATTTTAGAAAATCAATACTTAATCACAATAATATAATTCAAATTGCTTATCTGTCACTAATAGGCAATTGATATAAATATGTAATTTTAATAACTCTTGAATAACTAATTCTACTAATAAAGTTTCTAATGTGAAATTAAATATATAAAAAAACATCATTCTCCCTGTCAAGAAATTAAAGTGAATGGATAAATAGAATCAGTTAAAATTGGATTGTGCCAAATAGCAGCATAACTATTCTTTACCCTTTGGTCCAGACATAAAGAACATTGACTAATCCTATGCTTGGTTACTGAATCTGTAGCTAGGCTGGGAGGATACCGGCTCTCACTTCTGAGCTCCCACGTTCCCCTCCCTTGAGGGCTAACATCTAAACTTCAGCACCCAAATGATATGACCGAATTGGGGATTTTAGTCTGTCACTCTAAAATCTCCAATTCTACGCCCGATAGATTATTTCCTTATTTATTTGCACCCAACTTCCAAGGGCTTTGACCTCCCTGAATCTTGGATGTAATCTTCACTTTAGTTGTGAATATCAACATATTTTAACAAATCAATTGGTCAAATTGAAAGTAAATTAAAATCTAAGTGAAAAGATCATCACAACTTCTTTAACATTTTCAAGACTCAACCAATTCAAATCACCATTTCACAAATCTCAAGACAAGAAGAAAGACACAAAAAACTACTCAGAATTCATGGGGAAGATACGACAAAAGTCAGAATTTATATATAAAAGCAAAGTCATATCAACTACAACAAGTAAATAACACCTATCTCTAATTCCTCCCCAAGCAAACTCCTCGAAGTTCCTCTGAATCTCTTCCTTTCTTTACAACACACAGAATTTTTCTTCGAAGCGACAAGGAGGAAGAAATCTCTCACTTTCCCTCCACTTATAATCTCTCGAATAATTTCTTGCAATCTAACTAATTCCTTGCAATCTAACCCTAAATTAAACTCTCTACACTCTCCCAACACTTAACACCCCTCTATTTTGGGCCAAAAGCTTCTTTTTAAAATTGTAGAAGAGTTTTCCCAAAAGTTGCAGAGTTTTCCCAAGAGTTGCCTAAGCATCCCTCCAAAAATTGTCTACATTCAATGTACCTTTTGAATTAACCACCGATATCGCCGTCAGCAGCCTCAAGGGCGTCGTCGGCGGGCCTTCTAAATTAATTCATTATTATTAATTCATTAGAGTCTCGGAAAATTCTCGCCGTCGGCGCCCTAGTTCAAATCTTCATATTTTGGTCCTTTTCGCTCCAAATTCGCTCATTTTAGCATCTTTTTGCTCTAATGACCATAAATCATCATACCTGCAACAAAAGATCAAAAATATTTTTATTTAAAGTGCAATATCATCAAAAAAAGTGTAAAATATGTATGAAAATCTCAACATATTTTCCTTTGTTCAGTGGTTCCCTTTGTCCAACCGTGATGATAATTATATCAAAAGCTAGTTCAATTGAGACATTGAAGGTAAGTAGTTACCTGTAAAATAGGTATGAAAATCTCAACATATTTTTCTTTGGTCAAAATCCCCTAAACTTAACTATTACTTGTCCTCAAGTAATTTTAGTACTACATAAAAAGTTATGATCTATTGTAGTAAAATTTTAATTCTGAAAGACTATAAGTTTGATTTAAGTAAGTACCATAGCGAGATTTTCAGAAAAAACTCAAGTAATTAAATTAAATTTGTAGGTACCAGATTATCTAGTCATCAAGTTTAAGAGTTCTAGTCTTATATTCTTTTCAAGAATGACTATATGTTGTAATATCAAGTCACTTAGACTATTCAAATGATAGGACCTTCATGAGAACACTACGAGTAAAGATGTTAATCCATAAATATAAGTTCAGGAATGTATTTAGGTTTTCCCTTTAGGTAGGTCCAGTGAAGCCAATTTTTGATTAGGCATCTCCTCAAGCTTCTCCTCACTTTTATATATTTTTTTTTCTTTTCTCTTTTTCATTTGGATTGCTTTCAATTCTACATATTTTTCTTTTCTTTTCAGGGATTGTTGTCAATCCTTCCTTTATTCTTTTTCAAGTGAATATTACTATATCTGGATAGCCTTTAATGATTTTGAACATCACTTTTATTTCCCTAAATTTGGAACTCAAAGCATTCCTTTACCTTATAAATATTTCATAGCTTTTACATCATTGAGCCCCAACCTTTTCTTCTCAAATGAATTTCCAAGATTCCTAATACTTTAAAATATAGTTTCCCTTACTATAAATAGTTAACTATAGTCTTTTTCTCTTATACTAAATATCATAATCCACAAAATTAATTTTCAATACAAAAATATTCTTTTAAATCCATCATAATATTTAAATATATATAAAATATAGTTATCTGAATTAAATTCACTACAGTAAATCATATTAATAATTTTTTAAAATATTTAAATTGAAAACATCTAATAGTTAATCTTTTTCTTCCCTCCCCCAAACTTAAGTTTTTCAATATGAAATGATACAGGTGGAAAGAAAAGTTATAAATATAATTCATACCTCAGTATTTTAGGCATTTTCATCATTCTGAAATTTTTGCAGTCCTTCTCAAAATTTCTACTTCATCTGGTCTATAACATTAGAAGCTTTCTATACATATAAATTATTAGAGAATTTGCTGGGTAATGAAATTTTGAAATAAGTACAAAAATAAATATTATACAAACACAATATTTCACTAACACATCCACATACTAAACAAAACAATTACAATTAAAATGCGAAATGAAAATCACATCACATTACAATTTAACAAATTTAAACTACCACACCAAGCAATTATAACAATAATTAAAATTTATCCATTTGCAATATAAAAATAAAAATGAATGTACAAACACACAAACATTTATCTCTATCACAAAAATTACAAAATAAAAGTAAAAGTACATCAACTACTATCATATGTAAAAATCCCAAACTATATCTTCGTATCCTTGGTCAGCAGGTGGATTGGGTTGATACTGAGTATATCGGGGGCATTCAGAAAAAGTAACATCAGGTTCACCACTGTAGTGTCGGGCCTGAGCTTCATAGTAAGCTATCTCAAAATCAGAATGCCTTTATAGGTACCCACTATCATAATCATATCTACGTTCTAAACTCCCAATTCATTCGTTTATTAGCTCTATAGTATTTCGCTACAAGGTCAACTCATTCATTAAATCATTCAGGGTAGGGAAAATAGAAGGAGAAATGTCATAACTAGTAGAGGGGATATCTCTACTAGTAGAAGGTTCTTGACTTCTACTCTCAGTTCTCCATTTTTCATTTTCATGGGATTCATATGTCTTCAAATTAGCTTTACTAATGGGCTTCATAGGGTAAACACATTCTTCATCTCCTCCCGCTTTCACTCCAGAAAGTTGGCAAAGTGCATAAATAAGGCCAGAAAGTGCATAAATAAGGCCAGGATGTCCCAGACCTCCACTTGTTTCACTCCTTATCGTGGTCAATATATTCTTAAAAATGATTCTCCCCATATTTATATTTCTATTATTATGAATATATAAATTTAGAATAACTCTTGTTACCTCATTATGGTGATAGATAGGTAAGAGAGTAGAGGAAATAAAATAGTGCCACGCTTTAGATGTGGCATTCAACATGAAAGCAGAAAAATTTACCGAAAAATTTACCCGTTCCAAAATTTACCCGTTCCCGTTGCTTTATCTTCCATGTTCCTTTCCTGTCAGTGAGAAAGTTGGCGACATCATTCAGCGGGCCCTCAATTGTGCTGAAGGTTTCATAGTGGTAGTTATAATAGTCTGAGACTTCATAAAAGGAGTTACTGCGGGCGACACTAAATTCAACAGAAAATCCCCGCACTCGAACGGTTCCGTCTTCAGAATAGAACACATTGGCATAAAATTCTTTTACAATATTTCCAGCAGCCTTATTGGTGGTATAACAAAAGTTTCTCATCTTCGTTCGGTAATAACTCGTTCAATTTCTCCTCCCGGACTCTTAGAAACTTGATCTTGTATATATTTCTTTCCTTCAAATACTGAAGTAAATCTCGTTTGAGCCTTCGCATTGACAAAGCGAGACTCGTCAAACTCAAGTCATCTCTCTTGTCGTGTAGTCATTCCAATCTAATCAAAATTATAGAAAAATTCAATTTTAAAATATACTTCAAATATGCAAATAATGGCTTCTCAGAGTAACTCTAAGAGTTCAAAATTAAATTCAATGAATTTCTTCCCAGTATTTTCTCCACATTCTCAAATTTTCGGATCTTCTCAATGTGGAAGAAATTCATGGTGAAAATCAAATATTTTTAGGTTAGAGTGAAGCTCATACCAAGAGCATACCAAGAGATGATCAAATCCGGTGTCTAAATGCTTTGAAATCGCCCACAAATCCAAGATCTCTCAAGACCTACATCGAAACTTTCATTTTTAAGAGGAAGGGGATGATGAATAGTGGTGGTTGACTGGTCAAAATTGCGATTAAAGGTGTTTTTTTGGGACCTCGCCGTCGGCGGGGTCTTCGGCGCCATCAGCGAGCTCTATTGAATTAATATCCTAAGTCTCGAGAAAAGTCCGCCGTCGGCGGCATCGAGGACGCCATCGGCGAGCTCTATTGAGTTTGTTCAACTTCCAGAATTTTGTGGTTTTGATCAATT
>NW_018164953.1:99904-104220 GCF_001263595.1 Phalaenopsis equestris | reverse complement strand
ACATGTATTACATGACACACCTAAGTTTGGTATTTTCTCAACATTAATACATTAATTCAGCGTCACAACAAAAGCCACAACACTCAAAACGCTGAAAACAAACATCCTATGCTCAATCCCAACTATACAAAAATCTAAAAGCAAAATTCTTAAGCAAAGCAAACATAAGGTTCAAATCAAATTACACACATAGACATACAGGTAGCAAGGTAAATCAACTACTCTTCAGATTCAGTGCTTGATTCTCCTCTGAGATCACCCATTAATTGAACATAAACGAAGAGGTTATAGAAGGGTTGGTATGGAAATTTTTACGTAAATTCCTCTTCTATTAATTTCATCTTTCTCATCAATCATATCAAACTTCCTTCGATATGCCCAGAGTGATCAAAATGCTTTTTCATCCTCCAGTCTAGATGATCAAAAAAATCAGAGATATTGTTAATTGCATTCATAACATTTTGTACCTCTTTCTCTAATTTCCTAATTCTGAGCAGGATCATTACTGTCTCTTCCGGAACTAAAGGCTGAATAGGCAATGAATTTTGAGACGATTGATCCACAATAATAGTCATGTCATTTTCATCTTCATTGGCTGGGAATCTCTCAGTTGGGTCCAAAGGTTTCCAAGGTAGAAGTACCTTTTCCCAATTTTCATAAGATACTTGGAACTGACTGCAAAGTAAGAAAATTGTTGAAGGATGTCCAAGCCCAAAAGTTGATCCATGAATAATCAGGCCCAAAATAGACTTCACAATTATCGATCCAATATCAATCGACAGTCCCATTTGGATACATTAATTCAGAATAACACTTTCCTTAGTAAATTTACCAATCTTCATTGTTGCTAATAGTTTTGCAGAAATGAAGAAGTGCGAGTGTTTAGAAACGGGGTTTAGAAGTGTTGCAGAAAAACTAACATACTAGTTTTCTCTCATTTTGTAGTCTTCAGTTTCGTCCTTCAAATATTGGTAGATCTCATTCATCTGGTTTCTTGTTGGGACGAAGTTGGAATAATGACAAACAGGAACATTCTCGATCATATTTAACTCATTAATCCGTGCAGGAGTAAAAGTTATTCATCTACCTTGCACATAGACGACTCCTTGGTTGTTTCCATGCAAATTAACATAAAACTCCTTCACCACAGGAACAACTACGGTGATTGTAGTGTAGCACAACACTTTCCATCTTCATCGCACAATCATCTCTTCAATTACTATCGAAGGATTGTTCAATCCTCAATTCACGAATCCTATTTCTTTGATAAATCTCCTCTTTGTCAGCACTTTGTTGAAGATTCGCTGCACCTCGAAATTAATGAACTTTCTTCGGTGGAACACTTGAAATCTATGGTTTTCAAGGGAATTGGATACCATAGAGATGAATTTGGTGGAGTTTCATTTTGTTTTTGGGGAAATACAAACTTAAGAACCAAATTTGGAAGTTTATAGGGAGTAACTCCCGCCTACATCTGCCAAAAACTGTCATTTCAAACTCTAGAAACCGTCATCCCGCCTTTCTTGCTGTCAGTGACGTCGATGACGTCGTCGACGAGCCTTTAGAATTAATTGCCTAGAATCTTTGGAAAAACCCGCCGTCGGCGGCGTCGATGGCACTATCAGCACCCAAGGCAAAAATTTCACAGTTTCGATTTGGTCCGAATGCGTTCCAATTTTTTCTATGGATCTAATTTTTATGATAATTCAAGGGTAAACATGAGTAGTAGAGTTCAATACTACCACAAACTAACAATAATGTTAAATAAAACTACTATAATCGCAATAAAAATAAAGATAACTATGGGTTGCCTCCCATAAAGTGCTTGGTTTAACGTCGTCAGCCCGACCTATTCAGATATTATTTAGGTTGACTGATCATTAAAAACTCTTTAAAATTTGGCATTTTACCCTCAAAATACTGCTTTAATCTGTGCACATTTACTTTAAATATATTCCCAGTCTTCTGATCTTCAATTTCAACAGCTTTGTAAGTATAAACTTGAGTCACAGTAAAGGGTCCTAACTAACGAGACTACAATTTCCCACGGAATAACTTTAACCTTGTATTGTAAAGCAAAACTTCTTGTCCTTGTTCAAAATTATTCTGGTTAATCTTCTTATCATGCCATAACTTTAGTTTCTCTTTATAAATTTTGTCGTTATCATAAGATTCATTTCTTAATTCCTCCAATTCATTCAATTATAACAATCTCTTCTCACCATCATCTTTCAAATTATAATTTAATTCTTTAATCGCCCAATATGCTTTATGCTCCAATTCTATTGGTAGGTGACATGTCTTTCCAAAAATTAGCCTGTAAGGAGTCATTCCAATAGGAGTTTTATAAGCAGTTCTGTAAGCCCATAATGTGGTATCCAGTCTAGTGGATTAATCTACTCTACTAGGGTTTACAGTTTTCTCAGGTATTTGTTTAATCTCTCTATTAAAAACATCAGCTAACCCACTGGTTTGAGGGGGTGATAGGAAGTAGAGATTATATGAAAAATATTAAACTTTTTTTCAATCTCTGAATGTATTTATTCCTAAAATGGGATCCTCTCATTCTCTGCATTTCGTATCTAGTGAAAATATTTTTCATCAAAAAATCTTGAAGCACTTTTAGCGTCACAAAGAGGTAAAGCTTGGGCTTCAATCCACTTTAAAACCTAGTCTACTGTAATTAATATGTATAAGTTCCCGATGAAGGAAGAAATGACCCCATCAAATCTAATCCCCAAGCATAAAAGATCTCAACTTCTAACATGAAATTCAGAGGCATTTCATTTCTTCTAGATATATTGACTACTCATTTGCATCGATCATAAGTTTTTATGTATCTGTAAACATCTCTAAAGAGAGTAGGCCAATAGAATACAGCTTGTAAAACTTTATAAGCAGTTTTATTAATCCCAAAATGTCCTCCAAATTCAGAATCATGATATTTCTGAATGATCAGTTGAGTTTCTTCATAAGGTACACATCTTCTCATAATAAGGTCCTTACATTTTTTATATAAATTAGGTTCATCCCAAAAATATGCTTTCGCATCATGAATGAATTTTCTTTGTTGTTGCAATGTCAGCATATGTGGCAAAATACCACTTACAATATAGTTAACAATATCAGCATACCATTGTATTTTCCACTCATTAATATTATAAAGTTGTTCATCAGGGAAATGATCTGTAATTTCATTGTCGGTGTCAGATAATTCATACTTTTCTAATATCGATAAATGATCAACAATTTGATTATCAGTTGTCTTTCTATTAATAACCACAAAATCAAATTCTTGCATCAAAAGTATCCATCTAATTAACCTTGGTTTAGCATCCTTCTTTTGCATCAGATATTTAATAGCAGAGTGATCAGTGTGCACAACACATTTATTCCCAATTAAATAAGATATAAATTTGTCTAAAGCATACACAATGGCCAATAACTCTTTTTCAGTAATAGTATAGTTAGTTTGAGCTTCATTAAGAGTTTTACTAGCGTAGTATATAAATTTAAAAATCTTTTCATACCTTTGTCTAAGAACAACTCCAATAGCATAATCACTAACGTCGCACATTAGTTTGAATAATTTCTCCCAGTTAGGTGAAACTATAATAAGGGCTGTGATTAGTTTTTCTTTTAATAACTCCAAGGCATTTAAACAGTGTTCATTAAATTCAAATTTCTTTTCCTTTTCTAAAAGTTGGCATAAAGGTTTAGTATTTTTTTAAAAATCTTTAATAAAATGCCTGTAAAAACCAAAATTGACATTTTAGATATAAGTTGAATTTTTGTATTAGTAGGAGGTGTTAACCTTTTAACCTCTCTTACATTAGTAGGAGGTGTTAATTTAGATATAAGTTGAATTTTTGCAGGGTCTGCTTCCATACCATTTTTCAAAATTTTATGCCCTAACACAGTTCCTCCTGCAACCATAAATTGACATTTCTCCCAATTTAGAACTAAATTAGTTCTTTCACACAACTCCAAAACTTTTTTCAAGATAATTTAAGCATGCGTCAAATGATATTCCAAATATAGAGAAATCATCCATAAATACTTCCAATCCATCATCAATTAACTTACTAAATATAGACATCATACATCTCTGGAATGTTGCAGGTGCATTACATAATCCGAAAGGCATCCTTCGAAAAACAAAAGTTCCAAAATGACTAGTAAATGTTGTCTTTTCTTGATCCTCAGGAGCAATAGGAATTTTATGATAACCGGTATATCCATCTAAAAAGCAAAAATATTTGTGCCCAGCAAGTCTATCTACTATTTGGTCTAAAAATGGTAGAGGAAAGTGATCT
>NW_018164953.1:97287-98319 GCF_001263595.1 Phalaenopsis equestris | reverse complement strand
TTCACAATGTTAAAAGTCACTTCTTGATCGTTAACTCTCATAGTTAATTCTTCTTTTTGAACAACTATCATAGCTTTTCTAGTATCTAAAAATGGTCTCCCTAAAATGATAGGTATTTTTTATCTTCCTCCATATCTAAAATAATGAAATCCACAAAAAAGATAAATTTATCAACTTTTACTAACACATCTTCTATAACTCCCTTAGGATATATAACTGAACGATCCGTTAACTGAAGAGTCACAGAAGTAAGTGAAACTTCTCCTAATCCTAATCTTTCGAAGATTGATAGAGACATAAGATTAATGCTGGCTCCCAAATCACATAAACCTCTTCCATAAAATTTTTCACGGATAGCACACGGTATAGTGAAACTGCCTAGATCTTTTAATTTTTCAGGAAGCTTTTCTTCTGAATAATTGTGCTACACTATTCGCTAAGTGCAAAAGTTTCATTACCAGTGAACTTCCTTTTCTTGTTCAAAATATCTTTCATAAACTTCACATAATTGGGCATTTGCTCTAAATCTTTTACGAAGGGAATATTTACCGTTAATTTTTAAAAAATTTCTAAAAACTTGGAAAATTTTTTATTCAGTTTGTGTTGCTTCAATATTTGAGGAAATGGTGGTGGAGGTTTCTCCACATTAATTTTCATTGGTGTAAGTGGATATTCTAAATCTAGGTATTCATGATCCTTTTCTTTTTCTGTATCAACTTTCTCATTTTTAGTTTCGGTTTCTTTCTGCACTCTTGTTTCCAATTCTTTTTCACTTCATAATTATATCGCTTTTATCTGTTTTGTTCCTTGATCTTTAGGATTTGATTCCATAGTACTAGGAAAAGTTCCAAATGTTCTGTTACTAAGCACAGTAGCAATATGCCCTAATTGATTTTCAATATTCTTAATAGCAGTTCCTTGATTTTGTAACTGATTTCCTTGAATTTGTAATTGATTTCCTTGATTCTACAATTTTTGACCCATGTTTAATATCATCTCTTCCATAGGCAACTTCTTTTCCTTAATTTGAGT
>NW_018164953.1:93772-95556 GCF_001263595.1 Phalaenopsis equestris | reverse complement strand
CTAACAGCGGTAATCGCGGTCTGAGGCCTCGAGGGCGCCGTCGGCAGGCCTTCTAAATTAATTGGTTGGAGTCTCGAAAAATTATCGCCGTCGGCGCCGTTGGGGTCGCCGTCGGCGCCGGTCAAATCTTCATATTTTGGTCCTTTTCGCTCCAAATTCGCTCCTTTTTGCATCTTTTTGCTCCAATGACCATAAATCATCATACCTGCAACAAAAGATCAAAAATACTTTTCTTTAAAGTGCAATATCATCAAAAAGAGTGTAAAATATGTATGAAAATCTCAACATATTTTCCTTTGTTCAGTGGTTCCCTTTGTCCAACCGTGATGATAATTATATCAAAAGCTAGTTCAATTGAGACAATGAAGGTAAGTAGTTACCCATAAATACTATTGACATTTATTCTAATCTCAAATCTTAATCTAAGTTCCAAGGCTTGAAATTTGGCTCCACAGAGCCCTTAAATGCTAATCAAGTCTTTGTAGATAATTATATGTGATGGCAGGGGATGTTGAGAAAAGTCTATCAAAAAGTTTTAATCAAACACAAGTTTTCAATTTGAGAGAAAATGATGAGAAAGAATGATAATTTGATTTTAAAGTCATCTTCAATCATGATCTATTATTACACTGATGTGAATAACCTTTCGGGACAATATATAGAACAAAATATTTAGTTATTTTTAAGATAAATATTTATGAAGTTGAGGTTCAGAAAACTTATTCAAGTCATCTCGATATTAGGCTAGATGGAGTTGTTTGATAGTCTATTGATGGTGATAGTAGTAACCCAATTACGATCATCCCTAGAACTTTACCTTTTACATTCATACCGTCCAAATCTTTCATATCAAATAAAAAATGTCATCATTTTTAACTTTTGAAAAGTGAATTATATCTTTTCATGCATAGATAAGTTGGTATTATGTAAAGATTAAAATTTAAATATTAAGTATGTAAATACAAAAAAAATTGAGACGTACACAGGTAAGTTTCTCTTTTTAATTTCAATACATGAGATAGTCAACAACCATAATTTTACCCCAATGGTTAACATGAATCCAATTTGTTCACATTCATATTTAACCTCTCTAAAAATACAAAATCATCAAACTTCCATGGCTACATGATCTAATTCTTTGCTTCAAGAAAAAATCTTCATCACATCATCACTCAATCTAATTAGAGGTGCAAACGAGCCGAACAAGAGCCAGCCTAGGGTCGGCTCGTGTTTGGCCTGTTAAAAAACATTATTGTTCGCATTCAACTCGTTTATATTTCAAACACAAAAAGTATGTTCTTGTTCGGCTTGTTTACTTAGCAAGTCGAACTCGAGTTATTCGCGAACAAATAGTAATTTTGACAATCCTACTCACGCAGCCGTAGGATGTCAAGGGTTGGGACAAGATTTAAATCTTATTGTTTATATTAAAACTAATATATTTTTATTTTATTTTTTAATTAATAATTTTAATTAATTATAAATCTTTATAGCATTATAGTTATAATTGATGAGTAGTACTTCGAGCCAAAACTAGTCAAACACGAACAACAAATTCATGTTCGGCTCGTTTATATAAGGAGCAAAAAAAAAAGTGTTTGTGTTTGACTCGTTAACTTAACAATCGAATCGAGCATGAGGTTCTTAATCAGCCGAACATGAGTTGTTCACAAACTACAAGCCGTTTGGATAGCCCTACATCTAATAACAACTTAACAAAATCGATCAAGAGAAAATATTAGAGGCAGGAAGAGAGTGTATGTCCCTACCCCCCCCCCTTCTCC
>NW_018164953.1:84310-93736 GCF_001263595.1 Phalaenopsis equestris | reverse complement strand
CCCACCTCGCTCTCTCTCTCTCTCTCTTCTTATTCAGTGACCGTAGCTATTCATTCACCATTAAACTCCAAAATCATTCCTTTCGAATTCCTCTACATGGTTTCAGAGCTTCAACTATTCCCTGATTAAAGGTTGAAGAAGATCAATAAAGGTTCAATCTTGAGTCTTAGGCCTGAAACATCCACAAATGCGTCCTCTCTTCCTTCCCTGTCCGACTCTCCATCCTTTGATATAATCCCTAAGCAGTACTTGCGGCGTTCGATCTCCCTCATGGGTCATCCTGCTCTCGCCCTCTTCCTCAAGCTTGAGGAAGAAACAATGAATCTCCTGTAGCTCCAGCTCTAACTTCTCAGTCTGATCCGTAACAACCAGCACCTGCTCCCAGATTTGCCTTCTGTCCATCCACTCCATCTGCTCACCATTTGACAGTTTCGAGTGCTCTTCCTTCAGCTTATTCCTCAGTTTGTCGTCGGCATCAACCAGCGATGAGATTACTTCCTCGGCTTGTTTCAGCCTAGTCCGCATCGCATTATGTTCGGAACAAATCCGGCGTTCTCCTTTAGCAGATCCATCCGCCGTCGCCTTAAGTTTCTGAGCAGTTATTTTGAGAAGGGAGAGTTTATCGGCACTTGTCGAAAGCCTTTCCATAATTCTTCTGTTCCAATCTTCTTGGGTCTCTTTCATCTCTTTAGATATCTCTAATTTGTCAATACCTACCTCTTTCTCAGGACCGATTTCGGGTGAATGCGATTCGCTCTTGGCTTCCTGCGCTCTTTCTATGCCATGGCCATTAGAGACTGAGTTGGCGCAGCCTCTCTCAGCGGTTTCCCATAATTTAAGCATCTGGTCTTCGGATTCGGCGCTGTGGATTCTACTCCGAACAACGGAATGCGAAACTCGATCAAGCTCGATATCTTTCATCAGCTGCCCATCCTTCCCGACAGATTGCTTTACCTGTTTATCATAAAGCCCTAGTTTCAACTCTTCAATTTCTCTTCTTGCAGACTCCATGTTAGAAGAAAATAGAAGCCTTTCCTGTTTTAGTTGATTATTGGTATGTAGCATTAGTTTCTCAATTTCTTTGAGTTTAGAAACTAAATTCTGCAGCTCTAAGGCTCCTGCAAGATCATCTTTCCTTGTTTCAATGTTCTTCTTCTCCTGAGGATCAGTCAAATGAACATCCTGAAGAAAGCAATGGTATCCCATTAAAATATAGCTGAAGTTTTAATCTAGGCACAAAAAATGGTAGGTGAAACCCTGGATAACCCTTTGCAAAAGACATAGTATGAGCAAGGCTGGAATTTGAGTTGGGGTTGATGTTACCTAATTTATCTAGTAAGAATAGGGGGAGCCATGGGAAGCATTGACATTAGCGTGGATAAGCTCCAAAGAACTATATTTGTCTAAGGTAGATACAAGAAACGGTATTCTATAACATTTAGCTAGATGACATGATGTACAAGATAGAAAATTAGAAAGAATACCTTTTGTTGAATTATTTCAATCTATGATTGATAGAATAGAAGAGTTTGGATGATCAAGTCAACGATGACAGAGGTCCTTGATTAATCAAAAGTAGTGTAAAGCAAGGTTTAGGTACGGTAGTGGATTGAAGACGGGATAGAGCCTCTTTTGACAAGGTTCTTTGAGAACACGTGGGTCAGTTTTCAAGTCTTTAATTTGTAGCCATTGGCATCAAAGAGCTAATAAGATGAATAAATCGGAGGTAATAAGGAGATTAGGAACTTGAAGTAAATGGAGTGGGAGGTTATGAGTTATAAGGTTAGGAGGCCGTGATTTGTATTTAAGATGAGTGGATGATCATTACACTTTATTGACCTGTTTGCCACATATTTGTTAAGAGTTGGAACTCATGCGACACCTCTGCTTGGAATGGGATTGAAAGAGAGCACGCTCTCTGCCCTTAGTTGTTGCTAGAATGGTGAAAGGATCTATTATCTAAAGTGGTTGGAGTTTATGAGAAGTTTCATTGGCAAGATTTATTTCTTCATTGTAGATTAGGATATATAAATCAAGGGTGAGGGGTTGAAGGTTGGTATGATGGCTATCTTGAATGTTTGATAGGTAAAGGGAATAACTTTTTTTTTCTTGAAAGAAAGGGAATACCTTTAAAAGTGTAGAGTATGATGTCTTCAAGGTCGATGATAAAACCAGATATAGTGATTGAATCCACTTCAGCTTTAATATCTAATATATATAAGGTCGAGGTTTGATCTTTCATGGAGATGTGATAAAATTCATTTTTCAGTTGAACTATACAAGAAATTTGTACAATGCAATCCTCTTTCAATAATTCTCAAGGTTTCAATGTTAAGAATCAAGGGTGAGGACGTTGGGTAGAAGGGGGTAGAGATGATGGATAGTGAAATTGATTAGTTAGCATCCGTGCATACGTGGATAACATAAAAAAGAAAGCAAGAGATTATAGAAATACAGAATAGAAAGAGGTGTATAAGGTAGAGCTAATAGGCTTTTACTCAATAGTTTTAAGTGGTTTTGATGGCTGCTCTGTAGGTGGTGTTATACCAGCTGGTAGTTTTTAGTTATGGCTCTGTATAATTATCCTATTCAAATTATCCAAATATAAATTAAATATAAATAATGAAACATGCTAGTAATTTAAAATAACAGACTCGATAATTTCAAAAATATTACCTGGTCATCATGAAGATTAGCTAATTGATGTGCTTGATTCTCCACATTAGCAATACCATTCTCCAGAGAAATAAATAGAGGTAAACATGAATTCCAAATGTCTTTAAGCTTGCTATTCTCTTTTTCAAGATCATCAAGCTTCTTCTGCAACTTCAATGCATGTACATTCCTCAGTGTAATCCCCTCACTGAGCATCTCTCTTTGTACCAAAGCACAAATCTCAAGTCCCTCACATGCAAGGGCCTTCTCAAACATCTGGTCTTCAAGAACTGCACCACTGACTGCAGAAACCTGCATACTTGTGAATAAATTTGTAAATTCTTCCTCACAACTAGTCAATAAATTTGTAACTTCTTCCTCACAAATGTCAAGTTCATATATTTTCTTCTGCAGTTCAGTAGAAAGATATTGTTCCCTCATCCCGAGCACTTCAAATTTATCCTTCAATCTATTCAATTCCTCATTAAGCATTCTATTTTCTTCATGAGTAGTAATAATCTCCACATCTTTACAGGCATGAGTATCCAACAGACCTGCAATTTCTTCCTCAAATTGCAATCTCATCATTTTGGCTTCATCCACCTCATTATTTGCAGCATCGAGTTTTGTGCATATTTTAGTAAGCTCTACTTGTGTGCTCTGAAGCTTGTGATATGCTTTCAAGAGCTCCATGCTTTTCTTCTTTAACAGATTCTCCCCAATTTCAACTCGAAGGATTAGTTCTTCACAGAAATGTCTGGCTGTGCAAAGATCAAATTCTAACATTGTTGTCCGATTTCTTAACTCTTCGAACATGACAAATTCATCCTCCTTAAGCCGTTTGTTTTCATTTTCCACAACTTTCATCTTCTCTTCGCTTTCTCGTATCTGCTTCTCGTGGTCATTTTTAACCATGCCAAGAGAACCAATTACATCATCAAGTACCTTTAAAGACTGCAGATTTTCTGCATTTGAACTCCTAAAGAACAAGTAGAGGTGCTCCAATGCCACAGCCTCCTGAAGTAACATATTGTTTTCCTCTTCCAAAGCTCTCTTTTCATCCCTCAACATAGAAAAATCCTTTGACAAATCTGACAATCGTCTACAAAGAGACTCCAGCTCAGCCTTTAATAACGAACTCATACATTCTTTTTCTTTCGCATCTTCCCCAAGTTGTTCACATCTTTCAAAGAGTTGATCTTGATCCCTCTGAAAAACAAGTAGTTCAGCATCCTTTCTTCCAAGTTCCTTGCCAATGAGAACTTTTTCCAGCGCATTTTGTTTTATAAAGGTGGAGTAAATTGTTAATTCCGTATAAAGAAGTTGATTTTCATCATTAGTATCTGAAATGCAAGCCAACAGATTACCAATCTCTATCAAAATGGTATGCAGAAAAATATCTGTACTTGCATCTGTATTCATTAAGTTATGGTTAACATTAAGTGATGCAAGTATAAGATCAATCCCATCCATCAGTCTTGCATTCTGATCCACTAGCAGATTGTTTTCTTCCTTGAGGAGTTTAGAAGCCTCATTACGCTTCTCACACTCATGCAAAAGAACGAAATTGTTCTCTTTCACTTCAGACAAGCACCTCTGCAAGGTGAAAATTTCAAGGTTGGAATTCATGTAATTCCACTGGTGTTCCTCAAATTCCTTATCTCTAATCTTTTCTTTTTCTTGCATTAGATTTATTTGGCTTTCTAAAGCAGCCAGTTGGATCTCACTTGACTTGATAAGGGATTCGTGTTTCAGCTTTTCAGTTCTGTAGGAATCTTTCACGTCGCAAAGACATCTCTGCAAGACGAGAAACTCGATCATATAACTCAAAAATTCTTGATGTACGACCTCCTGCAGCAGGTGGATCTGATTTTGAAGGGAAAGCAAACAAATCTTGCTTGATTGAACAAGAGTCTCATGTTCTTTATTTTTGATATCCAAAGCTTCTTTGAGCTCCGTGACTAGAGTAACTGAAAATTCTTTCTCCTTCTCCAAATTTAAGTGCTTGACAGACAGCATGGCATATTTTGTTTCTAAATCTGTCAGACTATAATGAATGCCTTCCACCTGAAACTTCAAATCTTGAAGATCAGATATTACTCAGGGAAATGTAAATTCCAGAATATAAAACCAACATGGCATGAAAATAATATAATTAGCTGGTGCGACAATTTTTTTGCCTAAAGAAAGTAGAAGATAAAATTCTCTCTTTAATCTAGTTATGTTTGGCATTTAAGGTCTAGATGAATCTATTAGAGAAAGCAATCGTGGATGTGATTGTGGCTCAAGTTGAATCTCTATAAATAGCCAAAAAGCCTAAAAAATTTATCAAAAATAGAGACTATTTGTTATGCATGCAAGAACATAAGTCTACTAAAACACACCTTAACAATTTTATTTCTATCATAAAGGATTTGAGGAGTATTGATGTGGTTTTGATCATAATCAAATTTTATTACTATTTTAATTTTTAACTCTCTCCTATAAGTACTTTGGTGACACCAAGTTTTATTGAAGAAATCAAATTAGCTTAAAGAATATTATGAATTTATTGTGGGCTCCAAAAATTTTGTTGCCCCAGACTCTTTTGTTGTTGTTGTGTATTATTGAGAGAGTTTTGAGGGTCAAATTTTTAGAAGGCATGTTAGATTGTAGATAAGACACTACCCTGCCCGTATTTGTGAAGACTTTGATATGGGGTTCGAGATTTCTCATAGAGATAGTTAATTACCTCTCCCATTATCAAGAGAACACTTTTGATTAAAACTAATCATTAAACATTGAATATTCAACATATAGTAGCAACATACATATGATTTTAAGTTGTAAAATTTATCACCTTACCTCCCAAAAGAGCTCTTAAGAGAGGTGGGAAGCCCAAGACTTAAATACTACTCTTCTGCTCTACACCTAGCAGATGTGAGACTTTTTATACGTGACATTCTCCTCAACCCAATCACGTGACGCCCTCGTCAAGGATCGGCTCCTCCGAGAGTATCACTGGACCATGGAGAGTCCACACACCTAGCAGACAGCAATCTGCTCTGATATCACTTGTCACCTCCCAAAATAGCTCTTAAGAGAGGTGGGCGGCCCAGGACTTAAATACTGCTCTTCGGCCCTACACCTAGCCGATGTGAGACTTTTTGTACGTGTCATGGAGCATAAAATAGATGGTGGAGAAAATGATGTAAAACCCGACCAAGTTCACATGATTCTATCATCCTGGGCTATTGTAGTCCATGATCTATAGTCAGAGGAAATAGTCGACCCAACTTAACTGAAAGATTTTTGTCAACAATCATGAATTGTGTCATCCAAAAGACCCTTATAGATCTAGGGTGAATGTTTGCAGACATTTAAATTAGTCTTAACTAATAAAATGTTTCGTGTCATGATAAAAAGTCACTGGGGGAACATATGGGCTACGATCTCTTCGTTCTTGTCTGATTTTGCACCCAAGCCTTCCTATCGCTCTCGTCTCTTCAGATACAGTGAAGATAGCAAAAGAATTGTGGCATACAGAGACCTTAAAAACTCGCATTCTGCTTTACCTCTTGCACGACAGTCGCAACTCCCTTGTAATTCCGCACGAAAGAGTTGCCTGTCTGCTCCAACGCGAGCCCGTCTTGCAACTGAGCTGCACTCCCTGCCCCTCCTCACGCGTGATTAAGTCCCCTCTAACCTAACCTGCAGCACAAAGCCCAGGCTAAAATCCTTCACCTATTATGTCGCACACTCCAGTCGAAGCCTTTTGCCTCCTTGCACTGGAACGAAGCTGTTTGTACTCTCTGTTCAAATTATACACAACCAGGCACCATTCCATTTAATGCTGCCACTTTGCCCTTATCCCGAAGCCTAAATCATGAGCCCTACTTTGCTTGTGCACGTGACTATGACGTTTTGCCCTAGCCCGAAAACTTTCTTCCCTCAAATGCCAAGAAGCTCTGCTCTTCCCCTCTCTTGTTGAAAACTAACCCAAAATACTTACATGAACCTCCTCCACTTGACAACCTGGATTGATTGCACCTACCCAAGCCCAAACCATGCTCGATTCTTCCTTTTTCCATTTTATCACTTGTGTGGTGTATTATATATCCATATTATTTTATATTGTACAAAAAAGTAGAAAACAAAAACATTTGTTTTTTCATTTTGTTTCGTCATTGATCACTGATCCAGTCATTTCTTCATCTTCGACACCGTCGGTTCTATTTGAGAAGGTATAAAATGGGTGTGAGGGTAATTTTTAAAATGTCCATGTGAGGAATATCAAGTACCTATCCAAAAAACTATGTACCGTTCAGGGAAATTGCACATTAGTCTGAAGAAGTTTTATTAAAATCAGGGGACTGGAGTACCTACGTAGGGAAATGCAAGTACTTATTCTAGGAATTAAGTGCGGTCAAGAAAAGTGTAACGCTCTTAGGAGAAGAAACAGAAAGCCAAAGGAGATAGGAAGCGAGGAGTCAAGTGAACCGAAAAAAAAAGAGGAAACAAACAGTTAGAAGCCCAAGAGAGGAAGAGGGAACGAAGAGTCGATAAAGGGAAAGATGAGGCGAGAAATCGGGGAAACCGAAGGTTACTTCGGCCTATAAAAGGGATGTGAGGGATGCAGAGGAAGACCAACTTACCTGGGAGCCGACCAACAAGCGAAGGAGAGGAGAACAATGTGAGAGAAGCCCTAGTCAACGATGAAAAGGTCTGAAGAAGTATCGACGTCAGGGTAGAGCAGTGGAGGGATGATGATCGATATCGTGACTTGATCGAAGAAGTTAAAGAAGAGACAACGTACGATCCTATGTGATCGAGCCGAAGAAGAAGAAAGGGAAAGGATAGAGTGTGCAGGAGCCTAGGTCGAGTCGAGTCTTTGGAAAAGATAAGGGTAGTTTTTTATTTAGGTAATATAATAATAATATTATTATTATTATTAATAGGAGTAATATAATATATATTATTTGAGTAAAAAAAATAAGCATAATGAAATAATGAAATTTTAATACTTAAATAATAATAATAAATTAGTAGTTTACTTAAAATAATAAATAATTAAATTTTATATCGTGTTAGGTTTCCATTTTAGATGAATTGTCGTGAGGGAAAAATCTTATCGAATTAAGTATCATCAAGGTGAGTACTTTTATGTTAATAATATTGTTTTCCTTATAAATCACTCGTATTAGAATGTCATTAGATTTGATCATCTAGAAATGAATGTGAATGATTTGCATAGTTATATTTATGTAATACACATGTATGTGTATGTATAAAAGAAAGATATTAGATGATATTTAGAATGTAAACGAAATCAATTATAGTATGTTTGCATACACGTGTTTGATTATGATGAAAAATCCATTGATGATACTAGTGAGTGAACACCAATGTATGTGTGCAAGTAAATGAAAAAGGATATTGATATTGAAGTACCTTAAGATGTACAATTTTTAGACGGTGTCTCTTGTGATGGTCGTATAGATATTAAATGATATTGATATGATATTAATATAGACCCTTTGAATAGATGTCAAAGGTTTATATTGATTTATAAAGAAGCTTAATTGCATTCGTATTATTTTTTTTCTTGTATTGTTATAGTTTAGAAGTACGAGTATTCACTAGTTTTGTTTAGCTCACTATTGTTTTAACCAACTTTTTAGGTTCAAATAAATTATTAAAAGATAAGTGATAGGCGAGAAAATATTTATAGACAATGGAGACAACTAGTAACGAAGTTATTTAAAATTTAGTCCTTTAATTTAATTTGTAGTGGCACCTTCATCTGTTAAATTAAAAGTCTCGGGTCGGGTCGTAACAAAAGTGGTATCAGAGAGGTTATAAGAAAATTATTGTCCATTGAAAAAGTCAATAGGATAATTATAAGAAAATTTTAATAATTATAAAATATAAATTTAACCTAAAGTAATAATTATTATACACTCAGACATAATGATACACCCGAAATTATAGAAGAAGAAATCCTAATAAAAGACGAAGAAGTACAACATGCTATTAATGAACACGAATGTCCTCACCCAAATGATGGTGGCGATGACTCAGTTGATTCAGAAGTCCAAATTGCAGTCTATTGGAAATGATATTATCATTGTAGATAAGTACTTGAAGATATTTCAAAATTTGCGTCCACCTCTGTCCAAAGGAACTGAAGATCAGATTGAAGTAAAGAACTGGCTAATGAGGATAGAAAAGATACTAGATAGCATGGCTTGTCCGGATGAAAGAAGAGCATTGTTGAAGATGTTTGTGTTAGACGGAGAAGCCGAAAGGTGGTGGCGTGGGTAGCTTCAGGACAGGTTATGAGACATAGCCGACAGGTGGTGGCGCGGGTAGCTTCAGGACAGGTTATGAGAAATAGCCGAAAGGTGATGGCCAGTTTATCACATTAAGTAAAATTAGATACATTGAATCTATAACATATAAACATTTGTCATCACTTTATATGGCCCTTATTTTCTTAAGTTTATTTCTTAAAATCTTATGTGGGAAGTTAGGATTTAGATGGACTATTACTTTATTAGTTAGTTTAAATTTCGCATCTCTTCTTGGCATCATCATTAGATAATTGCCATCATTAAAAATAAGTTTTAATTGAATAATTTCATGCAAATGATTAATGAATCATGTAATATGATGTGATGCAAGTAAAGAAAAACAATAAAATACATGTATACTTCCTAAAGATGACGTTATAACTAATTCATAAAGGTAAAGACGATCAAGAAACTATATATATATATATATATATATATA
>NW_018164953.1:81598-84246 GCF_001263595.1 Phalaenopsis equestris | reverse complement strand
TGTATGTATATATGTATATATGTATGTATATATGTATATATATATATATATATGTATATATGTATGTATATATGATAAAAATATTATTGTTTGCATGGATACAACAAAAGCAAAGCCTTAAGCCTTAATCCCACTACGTGGAGTTGGCTGCATGAATCCTTTTTCTCCATTGCGTCCTATTTAGTGTCATATTTTCATTTAGTTCTAATAAATTAAGATCATTTTTTATACAATAAGCTCAAGTCTTCGTAGGTCTACCTCTGTCTTTCTCAACATAAGTCGAATTTAAAACATCTACTCCTAATCATATCATCAGATGGTTGACGTTTAATGTGACCAAACCATCTAAGATGACTCTCTCTAATTTTGTCCATCACAGGAGCTGCACCAACCCTATCACAGATATATTCATTTCGCATTTTGTCTCTAAGTGTAAAGCCACTCATCCACCTATTCATTCTCATCTCAGCAACACTTAACTTAAGGTCTGTTTGGGGCAGCTGCAGCTTATCCAGCTTATGTTGATAAGCAGTTTATCCTAATAATCTGCTGATGAGCAGCTGATTAGAATAAGCTGGCTGGTTATTTGGTTTGTGTGTTTGTAAAACAACTGATTCTGAATAAATGATCATTCTGCCCCTGTTTTGGATAAGTTGTTTAGCTATTTAGTTTGTGTGTTTTGTAGACAGCTGATCACAAAATATATTAGCGATCTCTCTATCTCACATGACCGATGATCTGACATCTTTAGGTTTACTCATTTTTGAATGTGAGATAAACGGATGGTAAGATGACATGTATGTAAAAAATGAAATATATCTTCTATGCATAGGTCGAACTACTACAAGAGAAAGTGATAATGCCCTTTCAACAATAAAACTCAAAATTTTGTTTTCATTACTTCAAAACATTAGTGGGCCTGTAATATGATTTATAACACAAATAGCATATATCCAATGTCTACAAACACAAACATAATGAATTAAATAGTCCGATAGAAACAGAAAAACACATAAACACAATGAATTTAAAATTTGTAGTAATAAATAAACCACATAGCTTACAAACCAGAAAATGAAAGAACTTGACAATTTTTAAAAACTATTTCAAAAAAGAAAGTTACAGAGAACAATGAAATTACAGAAGAGAAAACCAAAGATGTTATTTTTTTCCCCAAAAAAACTGATACCCGCCAAATGCCATAAAACTCCAGACAACTTGAGACAAGGTCGCATGCATTGCAAATAAATCAAAAATAATTTCAAAAACAGATTTTGGAACTAAAGAAAAAAGGAATTAGTGAAGAAGATGAAGAATCTAGAAGACCAAAATGGCGGTCTCACCTAACGTTGTTTCCTTCAGATTGAAACAAATCTAGCTTTGATCCCAGTTTTGTAAACTTCATCACTGCCTTCTACAAAATCCCATATTTCTACCAACCTACGGTAAGACCGGTTAAGCGAAAGGGGAGGGAGACAGAAAGGGTGTTGATGCAGGGAGTGGCTCTGCGGCACTAGGAGCTACCTTTAGTCCCGAACCGTGAACGAAGGAAGAAGAATCGCGAAAGAAGGAAGAAGGAAGAAGGAAGAAACAGTGTCGAATCCGGGAAGGGGCAGTGGAGTAATTGGGGGCTAAACGCGACCAAGAAAACGCGGATCGCGGGGCTAGACCTGCAATCCGCGTGTAATGTAAAACAGAAAACAGAGTTTTGATAAACGCATCTCCAACGCGCGAAACAAACGGTAAGACGGCGTTTTGAAAATGCGGCCGCAATTATAAGTTGCCCCAAACGGGCTAGACCTGCAATCCGCGTGTAATGTAAAACAGGAAACAGAGTTTTGATAAACGCATCTCCAACGCGTGAAACAAACGGTAAGACGGCGTTTTGAAAATGCCGCCGCAATTATAAGTTGCCCCAAATGGGCCCTTAGTATTATGCTTCCCTTTTAAAAGCCAACATTCAGCTCCATAGAGCATTGCAAGTCTCTTTAGTTATAGCATATTTGTTACTATTTGTATGGATGAAATACCTTTTTAAAAATATAAAAAAATGGTTAATCGTGATAAATTTTAGTCTTTATATACCTCAGTGATATTAGGATAGGGATTCTAGTATGTTCCTCGAAGCTATGATTTAGATGGACTATTACTTTATTAGTAAGTTAAAATTCCACATCTCTTTTTGGCATCATCATCAGACTTATAATTGCCATCATTAGAAATAAGTTTAAGTGAATAATTTCATGCAAATGATTAAAGAATCAGTAATATGATGTAATGCAAGTAAAAAAAAATACCAAAATACATGTATATTTACAAACAAAGATACTATAACTAATTCATAAATGAAAAGACGGTCAAGAACTACACACACACACACACACATATATATATGTATATATCGGTGTGTGTGTCGCTTGCCATGACTCTTTGGTAGTGTAGTCTAGCATGAGTCCCTTAGGGTCATGAATTCGATCCCACCTGAGTGCATCTACTTTGCAATGCAGGATCGAGTGATTAGGCATATAAGGGTGGCTAAAGGCTCGTATTATATTATAGCCTCCGACCATTCTTTAAATACATACATACATATATATATATATTTATTTACAACCATACATACATACATACATACATACATACATACA
>NW_018164953.1:68419-81552 GCF_001263595.1 Phalaenopsis equestris | reverse complement strand
AATAATAATAATAATAATAATAATAAAAACATTATTATTTGTATGGATGAAAAAACTTTTTAAAATATAAACAAGATGGTTAATCATGATAAATTTTAGTCTTATATTTGACAATATACCCCAGTGATATTAGGACAGGGATTCTAGTACATTACTCAAAGCTATCAAAATGGCTCGTTGTTCACGAACAACTAGTGTTCGGCTCGTTAAAAAGCTCGTGTTGGATTCATTCGCAGAGTTAACAAACCAAACACAAACACTTTTTTTCTCCTCGATCAATAAACGAGTTGAACACGAACAAAGATTTGTTCGTTCGTGTTTGGCTTGTTTTGACTCAAAATACTACTCATCAATTATATTTTTTTAAAACATTTAATTGACTACAACGCTATTTATAATCAATTATAATTATTAATTAAAAAATTAGACTAAAAATATATTAAATTATATTTAAATAATGTTTTAATATTAATAATAAGATTTAAATCTTGCCCTAACCCTTAACATACTACGACTGCGTACTAAGGTTGTCAAAACAACTCTTTGTTCACGAACAACTCATGTTCGACTCACTAAACAAACAAGTCAAACACGAACACATTTTTTGTGTTCAAAATATAAACGAGTTGAATAGGAACAGTGATATTTTTTAATGAGCCGACACAAGTTGAGCTAGGGCTCGCTCATGTTCAGCTCTTTACACCCCTACATGACGTGAATATTCTCTATAAATATGTTAGGCAGGGATCCATGTTTTATGACTTCCTCAGTCTATATATGAGAGGAGTAGAGCGACAACATCAAAAGGTTTCATCTAGAATTTGATTATGTAACCAATACATTTTAGACATTGACAAACTGTTGTGGATGGTGATAAATTTTTTATTAAACTCAACTCGTAAAAATCAAATATCATATTAAATATATTTTTATAATCACGCTCAAAATAATCTCATGCCCATAATGTGATCTGAGTTCTTTGTTTGCATGATTTGATTTTTACAAAAAATATCGGTTACAACCAAAGCCATCTGACATAGTAATTTGCAGCCAAATGACATCATTAAATTATAATTACAATTGAAGCCCTTATGTTTCTCAATAATTTCCTACCCTTTGAGTGGTAAATTATAAGAGTACATTTGATTGAAATAAAATTTTCTGTCACCTATATTGCTAACAGGTATTCTTTGATCAAATTGGGTCGACTACATCCTCTAACTAAATAAATTAGAGACCATGATGACCCAGAATGATAAAATCATAAGATCTTGACTAGGGTCGTCATCATTTCCCCTACCATTAGCTTTAAGCTCACACTGATAAATCCTAAAGTTTAAGCCTCCTGTCACTACACATTTAATATTTGGTGCTTAATGAATAGTCTTAATAAAAAATTCTCTCTCAATATCAGGAAGGGTAATTAACCATAGAGGCTTGCACCTATGGGAACCTTGAATCACATAGCTTAAAATTCTCACAAAATGAGAATGGTAGTGTCACATCTTAAAATTTAATATGACTTCTGAAAATTTGACCTAAAAACTTACACTAAAACTCTTAGTGTGAGAGGCCAAGAAGAGAATTTTCGAAACCCACAGATACGATGTAAAAAAAAATTGTGGTTAGGAAAGCTTGGACTATTTATTCCTATAATGAGTATTTACACATAAAATTGTTACAAAAAAAATAAAATAATTACAATAAAAAACACAAAATTGCCACTATTTTGTTTTTGATCCATTTAAGGTTGTGAACTGATACCAATGGAGTAATATATGGGCACTTTTCATATAAATTCATAGGATCTGTTGCATCTAATTTTTCTTATCTAGCGCTCACCAATCTTTCAACGACTTTCTTTTCAATTTTTTTAGCACCCTCTACAATATAATTTTATTTAAATTTGTTATCACTATTAAATCCTTCTAAAGAATTCTGTTTTTAATGGTCTTTATAATAGATTGGATACTAAAAAAGGTGAAAAAATATGTATAAATTAACCAAACAATGAGAAAAGAAGAGTAAAGATTTAATTTAAGTGTCTTAAAGATGAAAATCAAAATGTGATTTTCTTAAAGGAAGATATTCAACATAGATGTGTCAGCTATTTTGATAAACGTTTTAATGAAATTTCTAAAAAATGATTGGCCTTAATGATCTTAATATTGTTAATAATAATAAATTTTTTTTATTTTTATTGTCGTATAAGTAAAAAGAAACTTAATGATACTTTAAAAAAATCAAGTGTAGAAAATTAGTAGGACCTGATAATATCTAAGTTAAAGTATGAAAATATTTAGAAGATTTTAGAGTTTTTTGGATTACTAAACTCTTCAATATTATTTTCAAAACTAAAAAGATGTCTAATGAGTGGAGAAAGAGTTTTTTTATCCCCATTTATTAAAATAAAGGGGATGCACGGCAGTGCGTAAATTATAGAGGAAGTAAGTTAATGTGTCATACTTTAAAATTATGGCATATGGTAATTAAATATAGGTCAAGACATGATACAAAAATTTCTCATAACTAATTTGGATTTATGTCTGGCAAGTCTACTATGGAAGCTATATATTTATTGAGAGGTTTGATGGGTTTGAAGAGGTTTGATGGAGAAGTATAAAGAGAGTAAGGAGGATCTACATATGAATTTTATTGATTTAGAAAAAGTTTATGATAAGGTTCCAAGAAAAGTTTTTTGGACAGCTCTTGAAAAGAAAATCGTTGATATGACTTATTCAATTCATTAAAGATATGTATACTAAAGTTGTTGCTTGTGTTCGAACAGGAGGATTGGCCAAGTATTTTGCTATTTCAGTTCGGTTACATCAGGGATCAGGTTAAATTTATGTATGCTCTTAGTGGTAATTTATAGGAGAATGTACCTAGGTGTATGCTTTTTGCCGATGATATCATTCTTGTGGTTAAGACTAGAGAAAGGGTTTAGGAAATACTTTAATTATGGAGGTCTACATTGGAGTCTAAAGACCTTTATTTTAGTATATTTAAAATTGAACACATGGAATGTAATTTTATTAATAGTAGCTCTAGTGCAGAGTTGTAACTATGGGTGATCAAATCATTAAAAGGTGTGAACATTTTAGATATCTCGAGTACATTGTTCAAAGTGATGGTGATATAAATGGGGATGATATCAGTAAAATTCAAGATGGTTGATTGAAGTGGAGGAATGCATCGGACCTATTTTGTGATAGAAAAGTACCGCTTAGACTTAAAGAAAAATTTTATAAAATGGTGATGTGACCTACAATGCTTTATGGCACAGACGCTGGCCTTTAAAAGAGAAGCATATAACAAAGTAAAGTGTTGCTAAGATGAGAGTGCTAAGGTGAATGAGTGGTTTGACGCTTAGAGACAAAATGCAAAATGAATCTATCCATGAAAGCACTGATATAGCTCCTCCATTGGCAGAAAAGATTAGAGAGAATCGTCTTAGTTGGTTTGGTCACATTAAACATCAAGCATTTGATTATCCGATGAGGAGAGATGTTTTAGATTTGAATTATGTTAAGAAAGGTAAAGGTAGATCTAAAAAAAGTTGGGCATATTGTATGAATCTTTTTAAATGTTGACAGAGTTTAGCTCTCTTTGCAAGACTATTTTCATGAAAAAGTCGATGAGAAAACAAAAAAACCAAAAATAAAATTAGCATCAATTTAATTATTCAACATGGATATAATTTTCAGGTGTAATTTGTCAAAATCCACATTATCAAATGACGCAATTGATTCATAATGTACATTATATATGATTGGTTTAGCTTCATATTTAGGAAAAGATTAAATTTCTATTAGAAGTCTAGGTTCATATATATAATCTATGCTTAATTTGGATTTAAAACTTTATGACTCTTATTCAGGAAAGAGATATAGCTTAATGAACAAAATTTGATATAAGCGCAAATTTAAATTCAATAAAATCAGATGTAGATTCATATTGTCATAATAAATCTTCTTCAACATCTAATGCATCATCAAGATCATATATATTAACTACTTTTTTAATAGGATCAAACTCTACCATACATTATTCTTTGCAAAGTGTATGTTTAACAAGATTCAGAGAAGATAATAATGATTTATCTTAATGGATATTAAGCATAAGTATTGTACTCCTAAAAGAATGAGGGTGAATATCCAAAACTCTAAATAAAGCCTCATTGAATGTTTTTGATGAATGGCATGTTATTTCAACCATAATTTGCTGCCTAAAACCATTAATTAAGTTGATAACAAAAATATTATAATCTAGAGGCAAATACTATTTAACTATAAAATATTTAAACCTTGTATAACATTCAAACACGCCATAGTTATCTTATTTACAATCCTTAAAATGAATCATGCAATTGGCCCTTATATTCACAAGATGGCAATTATTTTTCTTTAGAGTTATTTTATTTCAAACCATAAATTTAACAACATTGCGAATAATATTGAGCATATATTGATAAATTATAAAAAAAAAAATTCAAATTCTTTGAGGTTCAAGCATATTGTAACATTCAAAAAATTCTTAAGGTAATCAATCCAATTTAAAAATTCTTTAACATGATACCTCTCCAAATATAAAAATACAATAATGAACCTTGTAATAGTCATATTAACATGTTTAAAATCATAGCGTATCTGCTTTAATTTGAATTATATCATCTTATTAGTTTCTTGATTTATTCAACTATTATGTCCTGCTTCTAATTGGCATCATGATATAACCTTAAACTTTGATAACAAATCCAATGCAAGGCATCCATGGGAATAGAGCTTCCTAATGTAGATTTAGAATGACATGCATGAAATCATGCAAAGAAGGCAAAATTCACAATTCCTAATGTAGTATTCATTTATTTTGATGAAAATTAGAAACACATAGAACTCACATAAATGATAATTTAATGGTCGCCTAATAAAACTTTCACATAGAAATTTAAGATCATGAACAATTAGATAAGATTAGAACTAACACTGAAATCAAATATAAAGATTTTTTGAGTTAACAAATCAGTCAAATATGAACTATTTAACAAGCTGAATATGAGTGATTTCAAAGATCAAACCGATCAACAATCTTAATAAGAAAAACTTTTATGTACTAAAATTGATTACAAAATTTTTGGTGGAAAGGACACGGGAAAAGGGAAAATAAAATGAACAATAAAACATAAGTGCTTCATAGGAATAAGTATCGCAAAGATGTGTCAGAAATAAGTGTGATGCATAAAATGTGTTAATAAATTTAGTCGATAATATCAAAAGCCAAGATCAACCGAACATCAAAATGGACAAAGTTAACAAAAATTTTACCTGAGAGATTAGGCCACTTTTTTGGAGAAGAAGATCTGAATTCTGATCAGAGAGAAACAGGTTGGATTCTTCAAATTCTTTTAATTTTAATCGTAAAACTTCAATTTCAGTGTTTGAATCAACTAAATAGTCCTCCAAGAGGGTATTCTTCTCTGAAAGCTTCTCCATATTCTCAGCAATAACCTTCACCTGAGAGAATAGAGCAGCCTTTTCTACAACATGGGCAGCATCTTTAGAATTGAGAGACTCGCAAGAATCTTCTAGAACTCTAATCTTCTCCATAGCATCAGATAAAGTTCTTTCCAAAACTGTGTTCCTCTCTGAAATCATCTCCATATCCTCCAATTTATTGAAAAGCAGAAGATTTTCATCCTCAAGCTTCCTGCAGCCTTCTTTAAGTTCAACACAGCCAAATTGCAGTTCCTTGATCAGTATTTCAAGGGACTCCATATTTAAACTGGCCACTTCCATTTGCTCCATTAGGCCTTTATGTTTTAGTTCCAACTGATCTCTATTAATCTTAACAGATTCAAGTTCTTGCTGACAAATTTTGTTGTCCTGTAAATGGAACTTAATCTCATCTTCAAGTTTTCTATTAATTTCCTTCAATGAAACTGTCTCATCTTGCAGAAGTTTAAGGTCAAAGTCATATGCAAGGATGCGTTCATTGAGCTCATAATTTACAGCTTTGAGTTGGCGCGCTTCTTCCTCTAAGCTCATTTTACTGTGTTCAATGTCCTTCAGTTTCTCATAATGAGTTTGGATTTCAAGATTCAGATTTTCAACCTTCTCCTGAGAAAGGTTATATAGCGTCTTCCAGGATTGAAGAGATCTTTCAGCCTCCATCCGCTGCTTTTCACTCTCTTGTAAAGAAATTTTGAGGTCTTCAAACATTGCTTTTCTTTCTTCAATTTTTGATTTTAGATTCTGACTTCCATTCTCCAATGCAAAAAGTTGCTCTTCTGCACTACACAACTTAACAATGCCCATCAAAACTTCCTCGTGGAGTTTCCTGATTTCCTCTTTTGCTCTTAAGATTTCATTCTCCAAGCGCCTTATACTCTCCATGGAGAGCTGTCTCTTCGTAACAGCATCTTCCTTCTCGCGCTCTAATACGGAAACCACATTCCTCAAATTTTGAACCTCAGCTGCTTTTGATAAAATCTGACCCTTCATTTTCTGGTTCTCAATGGATAGCTGTGAAACTTCACCTTGAAGACATTCTATTTCATCTTTAATGATCTCTTTCTCCTTAACCTCTTGCTCCAAAAGATTTTGGCTTTCAACTGATAACAGTTGGATTTCTTCCAGTACCCTTTTCCTATCTTCAAGTTCTAATTTTTGTATCTGATATGCCTTTCCCAATGAAAGATATTGCTCTTCTGCAGTACAAAGCTTAACAAATCCCATCAGAATTTCTGCATGAAGCTTTCCAATTTCATCTTTTGCTTGAACTTTTTCAGCCTTCAAACCAGATGTGATTTTCTTGGATAGTTGGTTCGTCAGTATAGCAGCCTCCTTCTCAGATTCTAATTTACAAATTTCATCTCTCAGGCTATGAATTTCATCTATGGATAATTGCAAATTCTTGGTTTTGGACAGTATTTGGGACTTGAGACTCTGGTTCTCATTTGATACCAGAGAAAGCTGTTCATGAAAACGTTTTATTTCATCTTTAGCATTATCTTTCTCCTCAACAGCTTGCTCCAAAAGATACTGTTTCTCCACTAATAGCGCTCTAATTTTTTCCAATATATTGTTAGTTTGTTTAACTTCTACCATTAAACTCTGATTTGCCTTCTCCAATGAAAAACATTGCTCTTCTGCCCCACAAAATTTAAAAATTCCCATCATGATTTCCTCATGGAGCTTCCCAAATTCATATTCTGCACAAAGAATTTCAGTCTCCATTCTAGATATTCTTTCATATGATAGCTGATCCCGCAAGACAGCAGCTTCCTTTTCTGACTGCAATTTCGTAATTGCATCTCTCAAGTTTTGAACTTCTCTTCTGTATGAATCTAAATCCGTTGCTCCAGACTCTATTTGGGCCTTGAGTTTTTGGTTCTCAATTGAGAGCTGAGAAACTTCTTCCTGAAGACTTTTGATTTCATTTCGGGCACTCTCCCTCTCCTTTACTTCTTCCTCAGAAACCATTTTGGAGCTATTCACTTTAGACTGGGAAACAAAGTCCTCTTCCTGTTGGAACTTAAGTCCTTTTCTCACCTTCCCTTCATGTAACTTTACACGGGTTGTCATTTCCCGAGGAGCAAACATCTCATTCAACTGCTTCAGTCCTTTTTTGGTCGCAAATGATTCATTTTCTTCATTGTATACTATATTCTTATTACCCATACGAAAATATCCCAGCTCGCCTGATGCATCCTTCTGCAGATCATTGGGTTCAAATGGTGAACCCAAAAATGAAGGAATTTCTGGAGTGCACTGCCCAATCTCAGCGACAGGTGAAACGGAGGGAGATTCATCAGGCAATGCTAGGGAAACATGATTGGGGAAAGCTTCAGAAATCGTTCGATGAGCATGGTGGAGCGCCCCCGTTGCATGATCATATCTTTCAGCCAAGGCACGGTATGCTCGGTAGAAATCCTCCACAAATTTCATAAGCTCGGGTCGTTTCTTGTAGTACATCTCGGCCCTCCTTGCAAAGGAGTCTGCATCTTCCTCTATGAGTTTGATGATAGCTTTTACTTTCAAGTCCATATCTGTTCAAGAAAAGACAAATTAAGATTCATAAAGAGTTAATAAAAAGCTAGATGCTTAAATCTTTGGTGCAAGGAAAAGCATTCCCCAGCAAACATTACTAAAATCTATTGAAAAGGCCATAGTTAAACCCCAAATAATGTTAAGCATAGCTCTAAACAACAATGAATGGTGGGAGGAATTGAAGAAAAACGTGATGACAAGAATGAACAAATAATGTATGAGAAACGTGTCAAAATAGCCTCCTGACTCTTTGCAGGGGGCCATTCTATAAAAGTGTCAATTTATTCTTCAGACTCTTTTAAGATAGGCTAAGACAAGGACAATTTCGGCCATAATTTAAAGAGTTTGGGTACTAATTTGACACTTCTAAATACTCTGGGATTAACATGACCACATAAAATTAAGTATTTACTTTGGCATTTTACTCTATAATCTATAGTGCAAACCCTCTACATGATATAATGAGTCATGGATGATTGGCATGCATACCTGTAAGGTTCTCCTGAAGCCATTTTGAATTCTTTGGACTAATATGGCTGTCCCACCACCATGAATACAATCTCCTAGACTCCGCATGCATAAATGTCGACATGATTCCAAGTAGATAAATCAACAGTGTTTACAGAGACAATCAAACCATTCAATTTGACTTTTTTCCTAACCTGCAATACATCAGAGTAACAATCAAGCGATTCAATCAAACTTAGTCATATAAGAGTTTTTGTTTGCTTTACATAAGAATTTCAATGAAGTAGAATCAGCAAAATCCAACCCCAAATAAGTGCATGAATTTTTCCTTATCAATAAAATTCAAAAATCATGATTATATTGCTTGCTATTAAAAAAATATGATATATATTAATACACAATAGAAACAAAACCCTCTCAACAGATAATCCCAGATGAAGGGCAGGTCACCTTAAAACATGAAATCCATCAAGATTGCATAGAAAAAAAGAACTTTATAGAAAATAGGAATTCCCTCAACTCAACATTCAAAGCAAAAAGAAGTGCTTAGAACCATGAATCTCGCATTCGACTCCACAAGAGAAGGAGCTACCAATTCCAACCTTTTGTTAAGAAAAAGCAAGATTATAACAAACTAAATTTCGAACTTCTTTTACATGGTATATGAGCAATTAGCTTTTAGAACCAAATGTTCCAATAACTGAAATATTTTGGATCATTTTCTTCATATAATAATAGTCAGCAATACAAGGCAAGCAAGAAGGGATGTGAAAACTGAAATCTGCATAGAAGAGTAGTTTTCCAGACAAGCATTAATTGTCTGTAAGCAAGAAAGTAAACTTCACTTTTAGAGCTCAGCAGATTGCTGGAAGATAGAAAACATGTTTTAAGGAAATGTAATTTTTGTCAAATTCAACATTTAGTTAGATGGGGCTAGAAATAGATCTATTTCAGTGGCAGTTTTATGAAATGTAAAATATCATTTTCTAGAACATATCTTCTGTCTAAAAATCAACCAAATGAAACCTTAGCTAGTTTCAGTTCAAAAGAAGTGAAGAACTTCAAAATCCAAATCTTTATTTACAACAAAGCTTTCAGAACCAGTCATGATAAAACACAGAGATATACATTGTTAGAAAAGTAAAAGCACCAAGTAGAGCATTCATATCCTCTCCAGATTCTCAGAGAAAAAAACTAAAACCAGTCAAAAGAAGAAAAAATCAGCAAATAAGACAAAGCATTGTAACTTAGAATCACAGACTAACATCTCATAAAACTCTACTGGTATTCTATCAAAACCATGCAAAATCGTTCAAACTTCAGCATAAAGTGAGGTACATGAAAGATCAACAGAACCTACAGTTTGGAAAAGCGGAGGAAACAGATTTGAGAATCAAAGAACGAATTTTTTACACAAAATCTCTACAAAAAGCAGCTTAGCATCCAGAATGTCAGACCTTTATGAATCTCCAACAAAAGCACTAAGAACGAGATCAAAGTCCTTCCATTTCACTAGATGCGAAGGAAAGGAAAAAAGGCTAAAATTTCATTGATCGACAAGTTGCAGCAGCCAGTAGAACACTGTGCTCCCACTTACTTTCCATCGAAAACCGACAAAAAAAAACCAATTTTTACAGAAGGAGGAGGCTTACCAGTGAGAAAAGTTAGCTGAGTGGGCCTGTGCAGGCGGCTGCCTACAGTATTGCCAGCTGCTTCATTCAGCCTCAAGCCATTTCCTTTGCGTAAACTCTCTCCCCCTCCCACTCCCTCCCTCTCTCTCCAACTCAGTTCCCTCCGTTTTGAGGATGAGGGAGAAAATGGCAGCAGAAAAGGAGGACTTTTAGAAAGGACTTGGGAGAAGAGAGACATTTACTACACACAGGCACCAGAAAAAAAAAAAAGAAACAAAAGATGGTGACAGAGCAGCAAGGCTTGGAGCTGAAACAGGTATTTTGTTTCTTTCCATCTGGTAGGGAAACTGCTTTTGAGTGTTGCTTTTATATATTTAAATGTGTGATATTTAATTTTTATTAATATTTTCTATTATTCTTTCAAATGTTATGTGAAAAGATAAATTTAAATCAAACAAATTTCAAAATGTAGAGATTTTTAATTTTTTTTTAGTGGGACTTAGAGCTGTAAATGAACCAATGCACTCGATGAACATCAAACTCGACTCTATCATATTAGTTTAAATTAATAAATAAATAAGTTCGAACAATTTATAAAACTAGAATCTTAAATTAATTAAATATGGGCATAATCGAACTTGTTTATTTATATTTAAGAATAAATTCATTTGTTGTTCAGCAAATAAAATGTTAAATACTTGATTTTAAGCTCGAATATAGTTATATCATATATGATATAATATTTAATTATAAATTTAATAGTATTATATTATTATATCAATAATAATTTAAATTAATTCTTAATTATATATTTATTTTATTCATAATTATTAAATATTTGAAAATTAATATGTTGAATTATGAAAGTGAGCATCACTCGTTTTGTCCATTCTTTTTTTAATAATTCTTAATTAATTCTACAATTGATAAATGAGTTCACATTATGAGTTATTTCGTAATACTAATTTATTTAACTTTTGTTTTAATATTTTTTTAAATTTTAGAATTCATTTTTATGGAAATATATTTATTATAGATATTAGTTCAATTGTTTATATGATTTATTCAATTATTTCTTTATTTAGATTTGTAAAATTTATTATATTTTTTATATGAAAATTTAGATACTCCTTTTAACTTTTAACTCATTTATTAACTCGTTTAAATACTCGTTCACTTGTCATAACCAAATCAAGTTAAAACATTGAAAACTGTAAACAAGTCAAGCATGCACAATATGTGAAAGTTCGACCCAAGCTCCAACCGAACATGAATAACTAATAATTATACTAAGCAAAGTTCAAACTATGACATACTCTGATTGACTCGGCTCGATTATAGCCTAAGTGGCACTCACTTTATCAAATATAATTAACACTAAGCTTTTATTTAGGTTAATTAATTATAAAAAAAAATCACATATTATTCTTTTAACAGGCGCAACTTTATAAGCTTTGAAGTTTACTTTTTCAAAGTCTTAAACAAATTGAGCTTTCATAATTTTATCATTTAAATGTAATAAGAAAATCATGAGTTAATTTTTTATTTTAGCTCGAGTTTGATTTACTTTGTAATTACTAAGTTATAAACGTTATTCAATTATTCCTCTCCAATCCAAGCCAAACAATCTGCACACCCATGCGTACGAGGAGTTCAAACAATGTAGCTCTGTTTTTTCATCAAACAACAACAATGACAAATCTCCCTATGAAGTGGGACTAAATACATTGTATGCACAAATACCAATGTATACACATATATAAAAAAATTTCTTATTTTTTTTCATTGCAGAAGTCAACCCACCGACCAAAGTGGTTGAACCAAAGCCCACTTATTGAAGCTGCTAAACCAAATCCCACCTGTCGAAGTGGTTGAACCAAAGCCCTCCTGCCAAAGTAGTTGAATTGAAACTCACCTGTCGAAGTGGCCGAACTGACCGAAGCCCACCTACTGAAGCGGTTGAACCGAAGCTCGACTACCAAAGTAGTTGAATCGAACTTACATGCCAATCTGATTGTGCTTATTTTTACCAAAAAAAAATGGCCTAACCCACCTGTGAGAGGGAAGCTATCGAAAGAAATAATCATGACTAGTAAAGACATCTGTCAATCCCTTATTAAAAGCGTAACCCGATACTTTAGACTCAATCTATTCATTCTAACACAATGGGCAGATGACGTACCAGCAACACCTTAGTTCTTAGAAACTATGACGTTGCAACTTGATTCTGAGAAATTCTTTTGATGTTTTGATGTCTCTGGATGGAGTTTCTATTTATGATTTTATGGACCCTGAGTTTTCATATGATTATATCATTGATTATTTATAACCCGCTTTTCAGCTTTTGTTCCTTCTCTTATCTTTTTTTTATTTCTGATTTTTAATGATGCAACTAATCAACTAAACATTCTTATTTAAGGTCATGGCTAAGTGTGCATCATATCAACCAAGAAGATAAACCCTCACCATCCAATAACTTTAGAACTATCAATTACTAATTTTATAATCTATTTCTTTTTGTAGGTGGATTCATGATTACAAAAATAAATAGTCTTTGTTAGTTAGGTGTGATGTTGATGAAGCATATCCCTAAACCCTCTTTGTTAGTTAGGTGTGATGTTGATGAAGCATATCAGAAAACCCTAAACAAGTTAGAGAGAAAATCCTTGACTATTCTCAAAGAGCATTAGTTATAGAATAAAACAAATGTTGGACTCTTTAAATAATGTGTAACTTGATTTTATTTTTAAAAATTTATGATCATGTGAGCTATCTATAAATATTTCCTTAGGCTTTTCATTGTTGCATCTCTTTTTCTTTATGTTGTAAATTATAGCCTATTTTTATCAACTTAATATGATTCTAGAAATTTCAATCCATTAGCATTGTTTTTGCTACTGGATATTTTTGTTATCATATTATTTTTATCAATTGAATATAACTTGTTGTAATCAGGTCATTGCATTTGTATGTGTTTATATATATA
>NW_018164953.1:65220-68353 GCF_001263595.1 Phalaenopsis equestris | reverse complement strand
TATATATATATATATATCGGTTTATGTAAAACCTAATCGTTCAAACCGAAGTAAAACCAAGCGGTTCAACCCGAACTGAATTTTGGTTTGACTGGTTGAGCCCTGTTGAAGTTTTATAGATCGGTTTTTGATTTTCGATTCACATCTGTTTGTCAATTTTTAAAACTGATTCATTTGAACCGACCGAATGGACACCCATGCTCTTTATAATGTTTGTTCTATGGTACTTGATCTTTTATCTGGTTATATGTGCTCGCAAATAATACTAAACTTTATATCCTAAAAATGATTCAACGTACATATATTAGTGAAAAGCATAAAGCTTCACGTGAAAGTCATTTTAATCTTAATTTACATAAAAAAAATGATTGAAGCATACATTTTCTTACTTATTTTTAAAGATATGTTTAAATTAAAATGAAGCTTCATGTGAATTTTGAAATTTCATTAAATTATATTAATATGAAGGTTCCCTCAAAACATGGAACTGATTTTTTTATTTGTTTTTTAAATTAGTTTTTTTTTATTTTTTTAAGCTAATAATAGAAAAGAAAATAATTTAGTTTTAAGCACAATTTATCTAAATTAAATTAAATATTTAATGATTTTTTGATATTGGGTTTTTAAGCAAATATTGAGTATTAATTGAGAATATTTTTCACGAATATAGATAAATCAAACAATAAAATATTCAAGGAGGTTCATCTATAAACCTGTTATTTATAAAAGTGTTTAGAGTTGCTCAATTAGCTTATTAAATAATTATGAACGAGCTCTGTAAATATCAAGCAATTATTAGCTTTTTAAGCACTCTCATCATTTACAGCCCTAAGTGAGAGTTTAAGTGTCTGCTTGGGGCAGCTTATTTGGTGCGATAGATTATTCAATAAGCTGCAGCTGCCCCAACATACCCTAAGTGAGTTGCTTAATCCCAATTAGTGTTTATTTTCAACGCAAATAAGAATGATCTTTAGTTTATTTTTTAATTAATTCGTGCAAATGCTATTAAAATTTATTTATATTTAAAATTTTAAATTACAATTATTGAAATAGGCTTTGATTTCCCACATCAAGGGGAGGAGAACACAAGAGTGAGTTGACTATTAAAGCCCAAGTACTCCTGAAATTCCCGTTGTTGTCATTGGTAACTTAGAAAATGACAGACCACAGAATTTTGTTGTTGACTATCAAAAGTTGTCATCGACCACTAGCAATAGTTGTCGACCACCTAAAATCACAGCCAAACATGAGAGGTCGTCGTCAACCACAGCTTGTTGGTGATCACTAACTGTAGTTGTTGCAACCCAACTACAGCTTATGTATCCAATTACGGCTATTATGGCCACCAACTACAGTCTACAATGATTATAGGTTTTAATTGCGACCGTTATGGCCATCAACCATGCCTGTTATAGCCAACTTTGATTGTTATAGCCTCCAATTATGCATATGAACCCAAATTTCAGTTGTTATATCTATTAACCATAACTTATATAACCAGTTACGATTTTTATAGTTACCAGCTGTGGTTGTTATAGCCAACTATAATAGTTGTAGTCACTATAAAGTCCATAGCCAATTCTAGCTATTATAGCCACAAACTATGTCTTATGTAGTCAACTACAATTGTTATATCTTCCAACTACAACTTTTGTAGCCCCACAACGGTTGTTCTAGCCCCCAAATATTATTTCTATTGCCAACTACGACTTTGGTAGCCCTATTACAGCTTTTATAGCCTCAAATTATGGCATTTGCAACCAATTACAATCGTTAAGATCATCAACTATGGATTTTGTAACCAACTACGACGGTTATATTCATCATCACATCAATTTCATCTCGATGTCATGCTGCCCTTTGTTGTTGAATCTACTTCAAGTGTTGAAGAATTGAACTCAGGGTGGTGTGGGGAAATTACACTTTAGGTGTGCAAGCCAAGTTGAGTTATGAGCCGTTTTGGGCTTGCTTGAGAAATGGTTTGTAAGCTGAGCTCAATGAACTAACGGGCTAAGATTAAGCCAGTCAAAACTCAACTCGGTAGCTCGAGAGCCGCCTAGTTTAAATAATATTAGTATAAAATACACTTACAATCTATTAGAATTTTATAATTTAAATATAAAATCGTTCAAAAAATGTAAATATCACATCTTACTTTCTTACATTAAGTTATTTCTTATTATTAATAATTTAATCTCATTTTTTTTATCATTGTAGTATAACAACTATGTGAATTATAATTATTTTTTCTCTTTTATCATAAATGAATCTGCTCATCAGCCAACTCAAACTCATAGATTAAGCTCGAGTTTGGGCTCGAAAGCAATAAATATACCAAGCTCAAGCATAAATCAAGAGTCACTCGAGCTCAACTTAACTCATTTACACCCCTAATAGCTTTGTTAGCCATCAGAGAAATATTTTTAGAATGCTAGAAGCAATTAATTCTTTTTCTAAGTTCCTTTCAAAATAATCTTTATTCAGTAAGGTATGAAAAATATTTGCGTTATCGTCAAACCATAATTAGTATATTATATTTAAGCAAATCTTGGGAGAGTTGAATACAATACTGCTTTTGGGAGCACATGCATGCATTAACACACTCATATATATAAAAAACAATAATAATATTTGGATGCATTTCTGCAGACAACCCTTTTCTCTTACTGCCCGTTTGGGGCGGATTAAAAATACGGGCGGCATTTTCAAAACGCCGTCATCCCGTTTGGTTGGAGTTTTTTCACCGCGGTCCATGAAACTCCATTTTCATTTTGTGAATAATGCGGACTGCAGGATGACCCCCGCATTCTGCATTTGTTCACTGGTTTTTACCATTTACCCCTGCGCGATCCTGGTTCTCTCAACCTCGTCTCCTCTGCCCTAGCGAGATCCTCGTCTCTTGATCGTTTAGGAAGGCACGACGGAATGGTGGGATACGGAAACCTTCGTCAGCTCACTGAAGCCCTTGCCTACCTTAAAGATGCAGTCACAATTAGAACCAGCAAGAAGTTAACGATGGAGTCGCGACATACAAAGCCATCCGAACTCCCATCTTTCTCATCCTTCAACCTCTTTATGTCTTCCTCTCATCGGATCTCCAACTGACAGGCAACGGCAGGATCATGGTAGGATC
>NW_018164953.1:46815-63610 GCF_001263595.1 Phalaenopsis equestris | reverse complement strand
TAAACCTTATATATATATATATATATATATATTATAATTATTTTTTTTGTTCTGGCACCATCATCATATGCATCCATGCAATGACTGCATATGAGATATCTCCCTTATAAATTGAAATCTAGATCAATGAATAGAAGAATATAAGATGGCATATTATTTATTTGAGGAATATTTCATCAAAAAATTCTCATAATATTAAATGTAAGTATTCAATAAATATCAATTATTTGATCTTGGCATTGCCTTTAAAGTGTTGGGCAAAGGGTCATTGCCCTCCATAAACATGGACATTTCGGCTTACATGGCTTACTTGTGGCTTGAAAAAAGGCTTCATGGCTTGCATGTGGCTTGACCAATTTCATGAAGAAGGATTTAAGAATTATGGGGTATTTTGTGAAGGATAGTCGTGGTCCAAATGTAGGAGGAATTAATCATGCATGTCACAGTGTATGGTTTGAGTTTTGATTAAATGGATGAGGAGGGGGATTTCATGTTATGTGGGCTTTTGATTTCAAAGGAATTAGACGTTGAGCTTGGTTTTGGTGGGTCTTTAAAAATGGGTCATGGGTGATTAATTTGGGCTTGGATTTGATGAGGATTTAAATCAACCATGGATTTGATGAATTTTGGAAATTTTTATGATAATGTTTGGGACATGAATTTTGTGAAATTGGATTTGGCATAAGGGCCCAATTTTGAAGGACTTTGAATTAGGGTGGACTTGGGTGAGCTTGAATTTGAAATTGAATAGCCTTGGACTTGGGTTTGAATTCTGGTATAATTGAGTTTGGATTTGGAATTTGGAGGGTTTGAAATGGATTTGGTGAAAATTAGGGGGCAATTTGGGAAATTTGGTGAAAATTAGGCAATTTTGTTATTTTGGGTAATTTTGTGAATCATTATGAAATTTAGGAAAATTTGGGGCAATTGAGTATTTTTTAGGAGTTTTGAACAATTTTGGTGGAAAATTGGATAATTCGACAATTTTGGGCAATTTTGGGAATTGAAGGTATTTTGGTCAATTTGGTGATTTTGGGGTATTTTGGGGAATTTGTTATATTTGGTGGATTTGGTTGGATTTGTTGTTTAGGATTGGTCTTGGTGGAATTTTGAGTGAAATTGAGGATTTTGGACAATTTTGAGAATTTTTAGAAAATTTAATAAGAATTTCCAAAAATTTAATATAATTTTTGGAAAATTTGAGTTTTAGGGTACATTGGTGAGGTATGGGATGGGTGTGATGTGTGGTGAAGAGTGTGGTGAGTGTGATGCATGGTGAAGTTGTAAAAAGGGTGTGAAGGTGCGTATGGTCAAGCCATCTAGGGTTTCACTAAGGCCTTGTGATCCTTTGAAAACTCATTTTTGAATCTCCACATATTGGTCCTAGTTATCTAAACTAAAAGCTGAGGATTGGGACCACCAATATGAGGCTTCAAAAAGAGTTAAGAAGTGTATAGAATTTCTAGGTGGGGTGGGTATCCTCACTAATTTTCTAGAATAGTCAACAGAAAAGTCTTATGACTAGATACTGATTTCTAAATGAAAGAATTTTGATATTACCAAAAATGCGGTCAACGTACGATAATCTGCCAGTTGATGTGTTTTGGTTTGATTGACTAAAGTAAAATTCCTCGTGGTGATTGTTTCTGTTGAGGTATAAGTGATCGGTTGGTCAGTTGCGTTTGACTGACTTTTAGGGAGCTTCGGCTGATGAGACCGTAGATAGGCCTGCCGACCGAATTTGTTGATAATGGATGTCGATGGACTTGATCAGTCTGTTGAACTTTCATATGATTGGTTCAGATCATGCTTCTTCAATTTAATGTCTTGATTGCTGAGCCATCATCTTTAGTTATTCAATTGCTTTAAGATTTGTGCCGATAGTTTTGGAGAGAGCTAAAAAGAATCATAAAGTAAATGTTTCAGACCTTGATAAAGCATATATATATATATATATATATATATATATATATATATATGTTGAAACTATATTTGTCCTGTGAGACATGCCCATGGATCAGAATGATAGGGACCTCGAGCAAGAAAAAGAAAAAGATGGAGAAAGAAAAAAAAAATAGCATGCATAAACTTATCCTGTAGAAGTGAATTGAGGTATTCCCGAGCTCTTTAAACCCTTTTATATGTAAATATAGCGGTTACATTGAGAAAGAGAGAGTTCTTTTTACATAAGAAAAGTCAAGAGAGAAGAACCCACTTTTTACATACTATAAACTCCCTATTTATAAGAGAAAGAGGGAAAAAGCCTAAAATTATATGCTTGCCCCTGATTTAATGGGGAGATTACATGTTATTATTATCCTTTTATTAATGCCCTGTTATAATAGGGGAGTCACATGACTTTATGGTGTCTTTTTATGGTTCACATTTTAATAGGGAAGTTAAAGGTCTGTCTTTTTATATTCATAACTAATTTAGACACTTTTTCATCATCTATCTTTTTATCTCAACTATTAAATTATCTCAAGATTTATGCAGACTATTTTTTTGATGTACATATTAAATTCAAGTATTTTCTTGCTCCTTGATAGTGTCAGCTTCGATAAGAACAAAAAAAAAATTTAAAGCAAAAAAATATGACTACATGAAATACTAATGATACTCCCTGTTTAGTTGCTCTTTACGCTCTATTCAGACATCTTTTACGCTATCTCGGCAGCTTATAAATATTTTTTTTCTGAATCAATTATTTGCTCAGTGCTGCGTTGAGATATCCACTTGCATTCATTTGGCTTCTTATGTTGACAGGCAACTCGACACCTGTAGAAATTGTCGGTCATTATATCACCTAACTTAAGTCTTAGTCTTCACCTATCCCATTTACTAGGTCGGTTGTTTGCTCATCCTTGATTTTTTCATTTGCTTGCCCATGAGAGGTTTTTTTTACTCGCCTAGAGAGGCTTTTTTTGTTTGCTTGCTCAAAAGTGGTGTATTTTGTTTTCCCGCCGCGGAGGTGAGTCTTTTGTTTGCTCGCCCGGAGGGAAGTCTTCTGTTTGCTCAACCTAGAGGTGATTTTTTTCTTAACATGCCCCGAATGTGTGGCTTTTGTTAGCTCACTCTGGATGAGAGTCTTTTGTTTGCTCGCCTCAAAGAAGATTTTTTGTTTTCTCATCTTGGAGGGATTTTTTTTTTGCTCGTCCCGGAGAAGAGTTTTTTCTTGCTCGCTCGGGAGAGGAATCTTCTCTTTGCTAGCCCCGAAGGAGAAGCTCGCCCCGGAGGGGATTTTTTGTTTGCTTGCTCTGGAGAGGAGTCATTTGTTTACTTACCCCCGAGAGGAGTCATTTGTTTGATCTCTCTAGAGGAAAGTCTTTTTTATTAACGTCTTGTTCTCTCACTCAGAACCGAGTTTCCCGAGTGACAGTTGAACTAAGGGCAACATTAGAGAAACTTGTGTCATAACACAAGATAAGTTGTGAAGTAACACTCATTTTATTTATTGAATGAGGTGTCGGCTGCTCAGAATTGACCGAGCGATGCACAGGTACCGTCGGTTGCCTTGTTTTGACTATTGGGAGCCAACCATCAATTTTGCGATACTCGCCTTCTAGCCAAAGCCTCTTGGAAGACGAACAAAAAAATGACATTTTCAGCTCCAACGCTACATGAACTCCTTAATGTGTTCCTTGTAAGGGATATCTCTAAGATGTATTTCTCCTTGTTAGTGTCACTTCCCTTCATGTTCGTAGCATGCCTCATGCTACTGAACCTTTTAGGATGTTGAATCCATATTTATCTTGTGACGCATGCCCAAGGATCAAAGCGATATGGTCCTTGAGGAAGAAAAATAAATAGATAAAGAAGAAAAAGAAATAAAATAGCATGTATAGACATGCCACATTGGGGCAAATATCAAAAATAACGACCACATTTAGAAAAGAGTTCTCCCTTCAAGAGAAAAATTAAGAGAGAAGAGCCCTCTTTTTACATGCTATGAGCCCCTATTTATTGGAGAAAGAATGATCAAGTCTAAAATTATATGCTTGCCCCTGTTTTACTATAGGAGTTATATATTATTATTATTTTTATTAATGCTCCGCCCCAATAGAGGAGTTATAGAACTTTATGATGCATTTTGACATCCTCTGCTTTAATAGGGGAGTTACAGATATTTAGGGGTGTAAACGAACCGAACACGAACGAACAAAGCTTGTGTTCGTGTTCGGTTCGTTTAAAATTTAGTTTGTTTGAAATAAGCTCATATTCGTTTCTTAACGAACGAGTCGAACACTAACCGAACACGAGCTGTTCGCGAACGACGAGCCAGTTTGACATCCCTAATATTAATATATAAAAATAATATTATATATTAATTATATAACTTATATTATATAAATATTCAATATCTATATTAGTATATTACTACTATAGTATATTAATATATTATTATTATTATTTTATTATATATTATAATTTATAAAATTTAATGTTTTAAAATATAATAAATTTTTTATATATAATTATTTTATATTATTTTATATTTCAAACAATAACGATTCGAACACGAACGAACGCATCACTGTTCGTGTTTGGTTCGTTTAACTAACCGAATGAAAAAAATTTGTTCGTGTTTGTCTCGTTTACTTATCGAACGAATCGAACACGAACTCATTGACGAACCGAACATAAACTGTTCGCGAACAACGAGCTTTTTTGACAGCCCTACAGATATTTATGGTGATTTTTTATATTCATAACTGTTTTTTTTTTTATTTTTCACATTTTCATAATCAGTCTTTTTATCTGGACCATTAAATTATCTCGAGATTAATGCAGACCATTTTTTGGTGTATAATTTAAATTTATTTGAACCACAATCAGACGCAATTTGAACATATTCAAACAAATGCGTAGACCTTATTCAAACCATATTATTTGATTGATTCAAACTATATTCTAATATTATTTCAACCAATGTTTGATGATAATTTGAGCCGAACTCAAATCATATTTGATTATGATTTAAATATCATTCAAACATAATTAAATCCTTATATTATATTTGACCAAATGTTATGACAATAGTGAAGTTATGTGTTGATCAACTTCTCTTAAAGATAAAACAAGTACCCATATTTTTATATTATATCGAAGAGAATGGAAAAATCTCAACCAACTTCATTAAACATTTATTCATAATTGCACAAATGATTAATGATACATACTACTATTTTTCTTATATTTCATAGATCTTATATGTAAAGAGATATATATAATTAAAATTATTCTAGTTTAAAATTAGAGATGATGTACAACTTTCACACTATCTTTTATATGTGTTTCCATTACTATATAATGATGTAATGTGTCATAGTCGAATATGGCACAACCTTTACACTATAGTAGATCATATCATATCAAATACTTAATATATATTTTCCAAGATAAATTTAAAAGAAATTATCTTTATATATTCATATATATACATTATAAAGTGGCTTTCCTAAGCTACCAAAGAAGCCCATATGTTAATGGGTCATGTGGCCCTATTAGATCAGACCCTTTTTGAAATGTAAATATTATCATGTACCTAGAGCTTATAACTAGTGCATCATATACACCAATCACATTCATCAAAGTGATAGCTACAAGAATTACTGCTCAAAAGGACCGACGAGCTCGTTCGCTAAGCTCACACATACTTATCGAGCTACTCTGTCGAGCTCGACTGTATGCGTTGAGATCCTTCGTTGAGCTCTCATGTATACATTGAGCTCCTTTGTATACATCAATTTTGTTCACCGAGCTCGCATGTATACTTCGAGCTCCTCTGCCAAGCTCACATGTATACATAAAGTTTGTTTGTCGAGCTCACCTGCATTTCTCAAGCTTCACCGTTGAGATCATTTACCTATCTTTCAAGATTACTTGAATAGTAAACAAAAGGAAACTCTAACCTATAACTTTCTAAGACCATTTATGAGATGCTTGGCACCCATGGAGATATTTTTTTTAACAACAAATTTCATATATGCTTAGTACAATGTGGCCTATAATATAACATTTATTTATTTTTTTGTAACCTTATGAGGGTAATGACCCCCTACGAGGCACATAAATAGAAGGGTCCTTACTCCCTCAAGTAAAAAAAATGTGGGTGGGTGTGGGTGCATTAGGAGTAACATACACAAGCTGGAACTCAATATCTCTCTACCACTTCTCTTCTCACAAATTCTCTACCCAATTATATAAATCCAAAAACTATAAGGAACTCTATGTTTTAAAAAGATACAACACACACACACACTAACACCACTAACATCACCAAATATGTTATGAAATAGAAATCATCAATATCCCTTTAGATTATATGATAAACTATACAATTATAAAAGTTCACATACAACTATCATGGTACACATCACTCCATTCATTAAAAAAAAATCACCATGATTGAGAAGAGATATTACTATAATATAATAAATAACATATTGATAAATAAAAGCCTATACCCTCTACCTCTAATCAACCCATTCCTTCCCTTTTTTCCTCTATAAATTCAATACATATACAAAAAAAAGAGATCAGTGTTAAAAACTCATTAGGTTATACAAAACTCATCCTCAATTTTTAATATTAAAAAAATATTTTGTTATATTATGTGTGGTGTACAAAATTTAGTGTTATATATGTATGTATGTGTATATATCTATATCTATATATATATATATATATCTATATCTATATCTCTATATATATATATATATATCTATATTAATACAAAAAAATATATTTTAGCATACCATTTCTATCACAACAAATCAATCTTTCACTTAGTAAAAATTTTCAAAACATGATAAAATAATAAACTTTACGTGATCCGTCAATTTACATGATTCAGTGTGCATGAATCACAAAAAGTGATTATAAGCAATATTTAAAAGATTAGTACAATGTTCCTGACATACCATAACAAAATTTATCAACATATAAAAGCTTTTCAAAAGCCCAAATAATTACATAATTTAAAATACTAAGTGAAAACTCGTATGATTATACCAATATATGCAAAATACTAACATAATTAAAGTCACATAGTTAAAATTATTTGAAAATTGAGATATTTAATTTTTGTAAAATTTCTCGAGACTGAATACGAAAAATTCATTAAAAATTAAATTATAAAAAAATAAATACAATATGAGTAGCCTGCCTTAAGTCAAACAATTTTTTTAATTGGGTAGATGGACAAAACGAGTTCTTTGATCTTTAAAATGTATTTTATCTCTCCTCTTCCTCTTTTTTATCTCACTCTCTCTTTATAGGATGCTTCATGGCGAAGAAATTGAATAAGGACATGGAAATGAGTGGGTTTGGTTTATATATTTATATTAAAAATCTTTTTATAAATTTATAAAAATAAATACTATGATAATTATATAAATTGTTTCAGTTTTATTGAATCTTTTATATTAACTTATCAATTCCATAGATAATTAATTCTAAACATTATGAAAAAAAATTATATTAAATATTAAAAAAATAATTGGAGCACTTTGGTAAAAAGAATTTGCAAAACATAGGCTAGACTGCCACAAAAGACCCATCTGTATGAACACATGTAAGTTTTTTTTAAAAAAAGATTAAGTTAAATAACTTCATATTTTTATTCCCACAATTCTCATAAGATAAGAAAAAAAAATCAATAAAATAACTAGTGAGTTGAATGCTCTGAAATATAATAAAAATGTATTACAAATTAGACTTAAAACAAATCCAAAATATAAACTTAAACATTATAGATCAATTCTATTTTAATCATAATTTATGAGAATGATATCACTATACTTGATCAATCTTTTTGTATAGCTATCCAAAGCTCAAAAGTATTAACAAAAGTTAGAATATACCTTTGGGCACACATTAGTTAAACTTAGATATATAAACACAAACTCAAATCAAACAAAAATTTTAGAGTATTATGATGGTTTACTAAATATAATAATATCTATGGGTTTTCATTATACTTGAATTTGTTTTGAATGCATTTAAAAATGACATTTTTGAGATAAAAGAAAGGTTAAAAAAAATTTTACATCTATATATTAAGATAAGAGCTTTCAATTCAAGAAAGAGATTGGGTAAAGATGTTTGGTGTATCCATTGCAATGGAAAGAATTGTTCATGAAGCTTGCTAGTCACTATGTTAAAAATTTTGAATTTATTGAAAGCATAACAATGAATCTAAAACAATTATACTTTAGTGGTTAGATCAATAATTGATGATAAACCCAATCATAACTCATTAAACATATAAACAAGAAGAGTTTTTTTTTTGGTCTGGTCTTAACCTTGAGCCAAAAGTGATCATATCCTAAATTAAGAGAGAACACATCATTAATTTAACTTATACGAAGGCTTGGTGGTATGATGTGGAAGCCATCATCTATATAAAGGGCTCTCCTAGAGGTTTTTTTTCTTAAGAATTTATCATCTTATCTAGTATGCAACATATAAAAAATATAAGAATAATTATTGATCTTCAACATGACATAGTGAAGGATATGTTTACTTCTTTTGTTGTTTTAAGGCATTGAAAGTGCATATGATCTATTGTTAATTGTGGACAAAATATTTCTAAATACATAATGTAGAGGTACTTTGCTCGTGGATGTAGTGCATGATATTAACACTAAATTTTATCATATGGCATTTGCAGTGTTTAAAAAAAAAATTATGAGTCATGGATGCATTTTTATGGCCTGATTGAAAGGCTCAATAACAGGGCAAATGGAAAATTTGGTTTTCATCTTCGATGGATATATAAATATTGCTCATGCTTTATTAACTATCATTCTAGAGGCACATAACATAGCTTACATTTGTCATATCCTAATAAAAAAAGTTCAGTATTGATAGTTGCTTACATGAACATAGACAAGTTTCAAAGCTTACAGAAGAGTTAATTTTGTAGGTACTTTGATATATAATACATCAAAATTCTAGCCATTACATTTTATCTAGAGAATTAATCTAGCATTGAGTGGTATGCAAGTGCTTACATCTCTAAAAAAGGATGCAATTTGATGATAATTGATTTTTAAGAGAGATTCAATAATATCATCAATTGTGCATACTTCTATATAGGGTAGTCAAAGAAGCTTGTTGTTCTCAAACAACTCGTGTTCGGTTCATTAAGTAGTTCATGTTTGATTTGTTTGTTAAGCAAGCGAGCCGAACATAAACAATTGTTTTGAACTCGATTTATAGAGGAGCTAAACACAAACAAAAGTTACTTCGTCGTGTTCGGCTCATTTTGACTATAAATACTTAAACAACTAAACATTTAAATAATAATATTTACTTATATCATTTTATATTATTTTTTATATTTATTAAATAAATATAAAAATTTATTTTCTTAAAAAAATTATTTGGGTGGTATGTTTATAAAAAAATATAAGTTTAGCTGCAGATATGTAAACACATAAAATTTAGGCAGTATGTGTGTTAATGTCCCTAAATAAAGCTTAGAGGAGCAAGCAAGTTAAACTGGCAAGTACGAAATCGGGAAGAAGGATATACAAAGGACATGCTATCTCATGCATTTTAGTCCCACACCGCGAATGATATAAAAATCGGTTTGAGAAAGGCTTATAAAAGCAACAACTAAGGCTTTGTAAAGCAACAATTTGAATTGTATGTACTAAATTAAACCTTATAGGCTCTGTTGTTTTATGATAGAGAACATGCATATGCATAAAGCTTGACCTGTACACATTGGCTATAGCACTAAATGTAGGCATTAATTGTTATAACTTATCTTCAATATTTTATACACATAAAGCATGATTAGTTTATTATAGTGAAAATATGTCCTATAGGAAATGAGGATAACCAAGAAGTTATAGATGAAGTACATAGAGTTGTTTATCCCATTAGTGAAGCTTAAGAACTCACTAGAAAAATAGTTGAAGACCTTCCTATGGGGAAGAATACATTGCAATGCATGTGAAGTTGATGTAAGGTAAGAGGTTATATTCTACTCTTGTTCTATTACAATAATATTATTGCATGTAACATCTTAGATATAATATATTTCTCAAATATTTTTTCCTAGTAACTAAATAAATGAAATGATTAAAAAAAGATAATTACATACAAACACCGAAAATATTGATATTTACAAATTAACCTCCCGAGTGATTCTTTTGAAACACCGAACCGATGTATTTACGCGTGCTACAATCAACATATTGAGAATTTGATAGAAATGAAAAATATGATTTGGAGTTTTACCATAAATTTTGATATTTGAGTGAGAATTTGAATATGAATGACAGAGACAATTTCTTTTGTAAATAAGAAGTTTCAAGTGGTCCCTATACAATTAATTGTCTCCCTTGAAATTATTGTATCAAAAGTCCTGATGCATTTGGGCTCGAATCAGAACCTGCCAAATGTACAGAACCTAAAGTTGATGACCCTCATGCATGCAAAACTGTGCGAGCACTCTTGCACAATATTTTTCGCCTTTGCTTCCGTGCCTGGAATGCCCACTTTTCCCTCGCCGTTTGCTTCTAGAAGGCATTTCTGCTGGTTGGCCGTTACGCTGTTGCTGAATTCCTTTTTTATACCCCGAATCTCTCTCTCTCTCCTTTTCTCCTCGCTCTTCTCCTTTCTAATGGTTGGTTCGATTTCTACAACAGGGTTCCAGCTCTGTTCTACAGGATTGGTATCTCTCCTCTCTCCTTTTCGCTTGCACATGTTAGTTTTATCGCAATAATTAGTCAATCAAGATTGTAGGTTTTCTGAGTTTAGGTCATCTTTGAATAAAGTCAGGAATTTGAGCTTTTTCAATCACCATATTCTGCTGAAAACTTATGATTTTTATTATTGCTTCACTTTTTCAAAACGAATTGTTGCGGAATAATGGCCTCATGATGCATTTGTGATAGGAAACTGACTACGGGGAAGATAAAGGAGGAAACCTATCCTCCTTCAAGGGCAGGACATTATTCAGCTGTGATGGATCCTTTTGTTCTGTAACTCGATTGTTTTTGGAGGAATGGATTCAATGAAAGGAGAGGGTTGTAGAAGTGTTGGAGATGTTGGTGGTGAGGTTAAGGAAAGATCAAATTCTCAATTGACAGGACATGGGAGCCAGAGCAATAGGGATATGTTCTTTAGGGCTGATCAGATTGATCTTAAAAACTTGGATATTCAGTTGGAGAAAAAGCTTTCGAAGATTTGGTTGAATGATGTGCTTGGATCCAGAAGACCCAAGGAGGAATGGGAGATTGATCTTTCAAAGCTAGAAATAAGGTACGTTGTAGCACATGGGACATATGGTACGGTGTATCGAGGCATTTATGATGGCCAAGATGTTGCAGGTAAAATACCTGTGTTTTTCAGTAAAATCTTGCATCTATGAAGCTTATATTTACCTGCTAGCTCTTGAATACAAACTGTATTATTTGTCATCGCAATTGCTGGTATTTTTTAGTTTTTGTTAGCATGATTGATTTTCATGTTTTTCATTTCTATGCTTCATGGTTAAATTCAATGCATGTTTCACTGAGAAAATTTATTGTTAGGTAATAGATAGCGACTGGCAAAACACATGATGATGTGAAGTTATTTAAAAAAAGGAAAAAAAAAATTGATGAGAATACACATAGTTATGTGGTTTTATGAGATCCACCTATGGCTTGGCAGTATAGAGATAGAATAATTCAGTTATCTTTAAAAAGAATAGAAGAGGAGATTAGCCTTCACACAAAGTTGGAGTTAAGAACAAAGATATCACTTTGTGAAGATGATGGCAAGTTGTGGAGAAGAAGTTGTTGTTGCGACTAATTTCTTTTCTTTTATTTGCTGCAAGAGCCCAAGTGAAAGCTTCTTTTGCAATAGCCAAAAACTTCTCCTTTTCAGGTAACCGAAACCAAGAATACCTCATTCTTATTGATGAAGTGGGAGACTTACGTCCCAATTTCAAGCACCTAAAATGTTCATCCCTTTATTATCTCGGTTGGCAATATCTTTGAATTTGCATTCTCTTTTTCCTTTATTTGCTTGTGGTTGCAGGGTGGTGCTAAATCATCCATTTTAAAATTCTATTTATAGTGGTAACATGGAATGATTCTAAACTAATAGAATTTATTGCATGAAATTCTAACACATTACAAAATATCTTAATGCCGAAAGATCTCTCAAAATCAATAAGAGGATGTTTAGTTTGTTCAAAATGAGTGCACTGAAATTCTTTTGGGGGAGTTTAAAAAATCAATGTGTTTGCTCAAATGAATTTCAAATGCAGTGCAAAGTTATAATACATTTGTAATTAATTTGAAATTAATTCTCTAGTTCTTTTTTAATGTATTTAGGTGAATTTCAAATACACCACTCTATACAAAGTATTGCTCATCGTCGCCGTCACTTGCATCCATCACCGCTGTCATTATTGTCCCCCATCAACTCTTTATTGTTTCCAGCCCTTCGCTGACATCCGTTGTCTGGGCCCCCGTGGACCACTTATTTTAAATCGATTTTATTTTTCTTCAAACCAAATAAAAAAATGTAAAGTCATGCATTTATTTTATATTGAATCAAAATATTTCAAATATATTACATTACTTTTACACAGTATTCTTTTTTTAGCAAACCAAACAATGCCCAAATAGTTTCTCTAATATTGCAGAATTAAAATAACGTGTGCAATACATTCTCATAGATCTAGTTGAGATTTTCATTTAGAAGTAATTCAAGTACGGCTTATGAAGAAAATTTGTCTCTAAGACACATTATTTATTTCTAGATAGAGTATATTGGACCTATATAATTATCTCTCTTTTCTATTTGGTTGCATAATTATTTGTAATTTATTCAGGTATTTTTGTCTATTTGCTTTTATGTTCATCTATTCTGATACTGTTCATTTTTTAGTAAGAAGCTATGCTGCATTTTTAGGTACCTCTTGATCGTTGCTTTTTAGCGTAGTAGTTTTGTAAAATGAGGATGGTGCATAAATGAAGGATTGAAGATGCTACGGAGGAGGGGAACTTGATGAAAATTTGGGGAAATGATGAAAATGCATTGAAAATTCATCAGTGTGCTAATATATATCTTCAACTTTTACATCTCAAATTTTCTTTTTCATGCTGAGATTTTGGAAGATACAATTAGAAGAATAGAAGGTTACCAAAGAGTTGTGAGTTTCAGTTAGAGAATAGATGGATAGAAGGTTAACTTCAAACTATGATGCATATTAAGCATTGTCTAAGTATAAGGAAGAGGAAGGATGGATAAATCTTATTCTAGAGATTAGAGAAGAAGATCAATTGATAAAATAATATGTGGGAGAATGCTCATGGTAGATGAAAATAGTGTAAATTATCTTTGTATAAGAAAATACAATGGAATCTAGAACCCAAGATGTGCTAGAATATGTACATTATCTTTTTTAAAGTGCAATAAAACTGAAGGAAGACATAATATGAGAGGGGCGAGGTGGGTAGCTAAGAGTAGTGAAGAAGATGATCATAAGCCTCTAGGAAAACTTTGACAAAGCATTAAATACAATTGGGACTGATGGTAACAAGGCAGAGACATGCTGAGCTATAGAAGGATAGCCAAGTTTCTCTAAATAATGATAGAGTGAGTGCTTTTTCCGTTGACAATCTTGATGATGGGAATGAGTTATGACCATAATAACGACTACCTTTACAAACACCTTGTTCACAAGAACTATTAACATCCCTTGCTCTAATGGAAAGAGCAAAACACCTTGTTCACAAGAACTGTTAACATCCCTTGTTCTAATGGAAAGAGCATTATGATCACACTCATAAGAGAAACAAAGCAGATAACTTGTTAACTTGAAAAACATGAGAGGGAGTAGTAGTGATATTCAGGACAACAAAGCCTACCATCAATTGAGCTGAGATAGATTGTAGGGAGGAATGAAGGAAGTAGATGAACTTGAAAACAATAATTTTTTCATTTTTTTTATAACTAACATGGTTTGCAATAAAAATATGATAATGAAAAAGTCCATCCCATTTTTTTCAATATGTTGTTAAAGTTCCAAAGAAAATTTTTTTCTTATTCAAAAGATAATAATTTAGAGTAAAGAGTGTATACCTGATAAATATTGTTACCTCGACAATATATGGAAAGGAGAAAGTTTCACATTGCTATGGTAGGCTCATAAAACCTAATGATAGAGGTGAAATCTGGTTCAAGGCTATTGAAAATCTATATCACAATTACATAATTAGAGGTAGTGTAATTAAAAGTGCTCTTTAGGACTGAAATAAAAGCAAGTGGTGTCCCAACACATTGCTTGCCTTCTATGCACAAGCTAGCATCCAATTATGCACCTTGCACTATTTAGCCACATCACATCATAGCACTATACACTCGACTTTGTGTTAAAATAATTTTTTTTTTTTCAAATTTCATAGTTCAGTTTAGCTTTTGCTATAATAACTATTAGAATTATTAACCTAATGATTAGGCTAATTACTGTTGTAGTTATTATTAGCTTTTGGTTGATTTTATTTGTTTCCATTATTTCTATTTCTATAGTTATGTATTTCTAGTTGGTCTATTTCTGAATTAATGTCTTTCTTTTATTAAGATCTTGTAATATGTATTTATACCTCTCTTCCTATCAATAAAAGCATGCCATACAATTCTCTAAATTTAACATAGTATCAGAGAAAAGTTCTAATCCTAGAGCCTCTAACCTAGCTGCCGCCCACCAGCTGTAAGGCTCTCCCAACAGGTTTTCTGCTTCCAGGATTAGCTCTAGTGCCTGCAGGCGCTTCTTTACTGCGCCTACTTGCTTCTTCCGGCCTGTTCCAGCCACAAAAAAATAGATAGGATTGCTGCCTTTGCATCTGCTGCGCCTCCTTGCTATTGTAAAACTGTTCCCACGCTTTTGCCAGCTTGTTCCAGCTGTAGAAAATAGGTTGGGTTGCCTCCGTTGCGTCTGCTAGTCTGTTCCAGCCGCTGTGATTCTTTATGTTGCAAAAAATAGGTTGGTTGGCCTCCTTGTTGCTTCTACCGCCTGTTCCAGCCGTTGAGATTCCTTTCTGCCAACCTGAGCTTTCTCTAGCCAGCCAGAGTTTTTGCTGCCTTATTTTTGTCGTTGGGTCTTCCTCTGTTCAGGTTCCAAGGCATTCCTATGTCTCATCAACCCAACGTCACATTTGGCTTTGTTGGAATCATGGTAGACTCATCTACTAATAGTACTCAACATCTTTCATTCCTCCTCAAGGCACTTGTGATTATTGTCACAAATCCAATCATAGTCAAGACAAGTGTTGAAAAATCCATGGGAAACTGACATACAAACACTCAACCAAATCCTCCTCTGCCTAGGGTCTCACTACAACAACAGAATCTTTTGGACCATCAACCTCCCACACTCGCTAATGTGTCACCCCTATGACACTCACTTCTTTTTCTAGTCCATTGATCATTCATTCATTTACGGACACTCCTAAGCAAAATGGAGTAGCTGAGAGAAAAAATTGACACATTCTCGAAGTAGCTCACTCCATTTTGTTTTAATCTAATTTCCTGAAAAGATTTTTGAATGATGGTGGGCTTACTGCCACATATCTCATCAATATAATTTTCACAAAAATTCATTACTTTAGAACTCCATTAGTCATCTTGATGTCATGTTTCTCAACAAATCGGTTCTTCACCACCCTTGAACCCAAAATTTTTGGATGCACTGCCTTTATTCAAAAAACAACTCCTAATCATAGTAAGCTTGATCCTAGAATCCATAAAATGTGTCCTTCTCGGATATTCTGCCACTCAAAAAGCTATCGATGTTTTGATCCTACCACAAATAAACTCTATGTAAGTGCAGATATTTTCTTTTTTTGAAAGTTTTCCCTACTTTCCGGTCACTTTCTCAAATGACGGGGAGCTTGATTTCTTAGACACTATTTCTTATTCGATCTATGTGGATATTTCTCCTACTACTATATCCAAGGAGCCCTCTGTTGCTTTGGATGCACAACCTACCAAACAACCAAAACCTCCTCCCATTCTATACTTGACGCACTCATGGTCCCACTTTGGAACCCGCTAACTCTTTACAAGATCTGGAATTCGCTCTGAGTGACTTTTCCAGAATTGACACCACTCTGAATGAGGAGTATATCTCTTTCTACAGTATCGCCGAGCTATAAAGCGTTTGTTTTTGCCCTGATGGATTATCATTCCCCATCCAATATTGAAGCAACATTAGCTGACCCTTCCTGGAAAGCTGCAGTAATGAATGAAATGAATGTCCTTCAACGGAATCATACATAGAATATTGCAGATCTTCCTCCGCGTGAGAAAACAGTAGTGTCGTTGGATTTTTTGCACCAAGTTTAACTTTAATAGATTGTTTGAATGCAACAAGGCACAGTTAAGTCCAAAGGCTACTCACAGACATACAGAGTTGATTATGAGGAAACATTTGCTTCGGTTGCTAAATTAAACACTATTTGGGTTCTACTTTTCTTTGCTGTAAATTTGGACTTGTCTTTGCTGCAACTGAATGTTAAAAATGCTTTCCTAAATGGGGATGTCACAAAGAAGGTGTATATGTGCCTCCCTTCTGGTTTTGACTCTACTGTTCCCCAGAGATAAGTGTGTCGACTATAGAAGTCTCTCTACGGACTGAAGCAATCCCAAGGGTCTGGTTCAATATGTTCGCAAAGGTGGTAATGGGTCATAATTTTTGACAGACCAAATCAAATTATACTCTCTTTTTTCGACATTCCTCTAGTGACAAAATTGATCCTTATCGTCTATGTCGACGATATTG